>NW_027581411.1:0-4323 GCF_028453695.1 Augochlora pura
TAAATTCGAATAGCCTGAATTCGAATAAATTCGGCTACTCCTCGATTAAAATAAATTTGAATAGCCCCTGCTCAAATAAATTCAAATAAATTCAAACAAATTCGACTAATTCAGTTATGGTCTAAACGATTGAGAAAAAAAATCGATTCCACAAAAGAATCCTCCAATCGAACAGCTCGAATCCATTGAGTCGAGGTTGGAGCCTGTTTCGCGAGGTACTTGATCCCATCCGTAGCGGCTAGTGCGCGTGTCTGGCCGCGTATATTCCGCGTGCGACCGTACGGGGCGCGCCAGTGAGACCAACAGAGACAACAGAGGAGGGCAGAGGGAGCAGCAGCAGCGGCGGCAGCGGCGGCGGCAGCAGCAGCAGTGGCAGCAGCAGCAGCGCGCGGCCAGGCTGAAGAAGGGAGCCCAGAGAAAGGGAGGAAAAGTAACCCTCGACGTTGCCGAGGGCCAGCGGGGGACTATGCCAGAGCACCGCCTCTGCCGCCGCTGTCTCTCCGGCTCCCGAAGTCCGCCGCCGCTCTCTCCGGCATTGGCCGTCTATTCGAACTACTCAAAATACTCGAATTATTCTCGCAGCGCCAACCACCCCCCCTTCGTTTCACGCATCCGAGATTATTTTCGATAAGAAACGACGGCGGAACGTGCTCCGAATCCTCCGTGTGTGGCACGCTCCCTGTGCGCTTGTTCCGCACGCGGATTCCGCGCGACGGTTCGACACGACGATGCAGTACCGCGGCATTCTCCTCTCGTATGCGGCGATATCTCGTCAGTCGAATTTTCGTAGCACCGTCGCCGTGTACGGGGGCGGCTCTCTCTCTCGCGCGCGCGCTCTTGATAAGGTCACGGCTAATCGTCCGCTTCCTTGATCCCCGTTAATCACGCGATCGCGGAAACGGACGACCCTTTTTACCCTCGATTTTTCTCTTTCTTTTCTTTTCTTTTGCGCCCGATGCGTCTTCACCCTTTTCCGGGGGACACGCGCGGAGCCCTTCGGCACCCCGCGCGGGACGACACCGAGCGCGCACACGGTTCTCCCTCGTTAACGTAACGCGGCGCGACGTTATCGAGTGGCGGCGGAGACGCGCGCTGTTCCCGTCGCGTGACGTGTGCCATTGGTCAGGGCCCGCGGTGGCGCGGCGGGGCTCCGGGGGGCGGAGGGGAGGGCCCGCGGTGGCGCGGCGGGGCTCCGGGGGGCGGAGGGGGGGGGGGGGGGGGGCGCGCGCGACGCTAACGAGGAAAGACAGTGAATTCAATCTGCTCGCGCCGGGCGTGATGTGGCCAGAAGGGACGGCGCGGCACGGAATAATTATGTAACATCGATACAGCCGGATGAGTTCGGCCTGGAGATTTTGCTCACCCCGCCCACGGCGCGTCGGCGAGGGAAATTCGAATTGCGAGGAACTCGAACGGTTCACGTCCGCGACGGGGAACGATGTGTCCAAGACGGCGACGGAAGCGGTGGCCGCTCGGTGCGTCGACTGTTTTTCTTTGGTGCACAGTTTCGAGCGGATTTTCGGAAATGGAATCTTTGAGGAGGGGGGGGGGGGGTTGAAGAAGGGGTGGAAGGTGTTGCTAATAATTTTTTTTAAAGAAGTCGGGTTTTTTAATCGATATGACGAGATAGTTTTCTGAAGAACTGTCGACCCTTTGAAATCTCGATTTATAAAGTTCGCTGGAGAATTTTATGATGCAATATAGGGTTGCAAGGACAGATTTATTTTTTCATTGAAAGCTAGGTTTTTAGTATTTTTATTTGACCGCGAATCTTATGGGTTGGAATTACAATTGGCCGGTCGTTGTTTAATTTAATACAGTTTACTTTATTGAGCTTATTATAGCTTAATTTCATTTGGTTTAATTTAGTTTAATTTAATTTATTTTAATTCACTTTCGCTCAAGTTAGTTTGATTTATTTTAATTCACTTTCGTTCAATTTAGTTTGATTTATTTTAATTTAATTTCGTTCAAGTTAGTTTGATTTATTTTAATTTAATTTTTATAATTTAGTTTGATTTATTTTAATATAATTTTTATAATTTAGTTTGATTTATTTTAATTTAATTTTTATAATTTAGTTTGATTTATTTTAATTTAATTTTTATAATTTAGTTTGATTTATTTTAATTTAATTTCGTTCAATTTAATTTACTGTGTTTCAATTCAATTTAAATTAATTTATTCGTATTTCCTTAAATATATATTTATTTTATCTATATATCATGTTTGAGAAACGAGGAATTTGTGAACATTGACATAGTTTCGTCAACCCTTTAAAGCGTTTATATAAAGAGGAAGCCTCGAGTCTCTTGCGATTGACACTGGCAGTTTTTTATTTCGCATAAACATCTGCAGAGTTCTTGAGACTAAAAATAAAATTTTGCATTTTCATAGAAGATTCAATTGTTCTAGTAATTACATCAATTATAATATAGTAATTTCCTTATGATAAAAGCATCTTACGATGCAAATGGTTCAAGGTTCGCATCGCTTGAAACTTTCGATGCTAGGCTTATACGTCGAAGCGATTAAAAGTGATTGATTTCGAACCTTATTTCACGTGCTCGTAGAACTCTGAACAAGGGTATACGCGAAGTGCGGCCTCCGGTCTGAGCTATTTTAGCGTTCCGCATGCATCATTCAGACGAATCATAAGTAATGATTACACTGCGGATTTTATGCATCTCTGGAAGAGACGAGCAGATCGAATGCAAGGGTTGCGCAAACTGTTAGGCAGTTTGATAGCATCGCTGTGTTACCGTTTACTTGTTAAAATTAGTCAGAGATGCGACAAATGTCTATGCAGTCGTTGCTGTTAATCGGGACAATTTTTATTAATAGAATAAAATGCTATAAGTTGAAATTAAATGAAATGGAATAGAATAAAATACTGTATAAAATACTATCAGTTGAAATAAAATGAAATGGAATAGAATAAAATACTATCAGTTGAAATAAAATGAAATGGAACAGAATAAAATAGTATAAGTTGAAATAAAATGAAATGGAATGTAGAATAAAATATTATAAGTTGAAATTGAATAAAATGGAATAGAATAAAATACTGTAAATTAAAATCAAATAAAATAGAATAGCATAAAATACTATAAGTTAAAATTGAATAAAATGGAATAGAATAAAGTACTGTTAAAATCAAATAAAATAGAATAGAATGAAATACAGTAAATTAAAATCGAATAAAATGGGATAGAATAAAATGCTACACACTAAAATCGAGCAAAATAAAATGGATTAAACTGGAACGAAACAAAACACACAACAAATTAAACTCGAATAAAATACAATAACATCCACGACGATCCGCAGTCTGGTAACGACTCGGAATCTCGAATCGCGGCCCCTGCGTTTTCCGTCCACCACCGCGAACGTCTCTGCAAATGTATTTAATTGAGGCCAGTCGTCTGAAGATTTATTTCAAGAATTGAACACGGCCTTACGTACGAACCTACACAACGTGTGGACCGCTACGTATCGTCTTTAGAAGCCGCCATTTCGAATAGCTCGAGATTACCAGGAGCATCGAAGATCCTGAATAACAAAGTTGCAGGGAAAATCTCACGGAATCGAGACTGTCGGCCAAAAATGACCGATCTCCGGACCCATCGCGGCACGGAGGGATGATTCGCTGGAAAAAGCCAGCTAATGCGAGATAGTAGCCCGTGGAGAGAGAAAGAGAGAGAGGGGGAGGGGAAGAGAGAGAGAGAGAGAGAGAGAGAGACGAGTTTACGGGGAAATTAGGCGGCGAAAGAGAAAACGAGCGTCGCATCTTCCGATAGACGTTCCCGTAGGGGCGGAACACGTTGGAAAAGGGAGCGCGCGACAACTCGGAGGGGCGTATTGATCCACCAGCTGCGCGTTCTCTTACCCCTCGCTCCCCCGTTCGCCCTGCCACTCCTCCCGCGCTGGCCGACTCCCTCGAACGGGCTCTCGCCCCGTTTCACTCTGCTCTCTCTCTCTCTGTCCCGCCCTCTCTTCGACTCTCCTTCTCTCTAACTCTCCTTCTCTCTCTCTCTCTCTCTCCTTCTCTCTACCTCTCCTTTTCTCCCTTCTCTCCTCTCTATCCTTCTCCTTCTCTCTCGGCTCTGCCCGCAACCCCTAGCTCTCTCTCTCTCTCCCTCTTTTGCTGCTGCACACCCCCTTAACGTCTCTCCTCGTAGCCACGGCTAACGTGTAGACCCTTTTTACAGGATATTTCATTTCGTTAACAACAACAGCAGGGAACTTAGACGTCGACTTGTTTATTTCGATATCGAATCGACTCGTTTATTTTAATACCGAGTCGACTTATTTATTTTAATA
>NW_027581412.1:0-4323 GCF_028453695.1 Augochlora pura
ACGCCACTGAAATTAACAAACTGTCAATTTATTGGCAAAAATGTGTAATTTGTAATGGATCTTATCTTGATTAAAAAAAACTTATTCCAATTTGTGATATGTCGATTTAAAGATATAGTTTGGAAACCGACATTATTTTCCTGCCAACCTAATAATAATTACAGATGCACTGTAGAAGCAACTTGCATCGTGTATAATGATGTGTTTTCGAAAGATTACGCCTGAAGTAATAATAGCAGCCACAATCCGGACTTGCGACACTAAGGTAGTTCCAAAAATCTTTAGGAGAGAATCGAATACTGTTTATTATACTAATGTCAGTTTTTCGCGTATGTCTGAAATCATAATAACTGGCCGCTCCACTCCTTATTCACTTATTACTTCAGAGTTGCAGCATGGGAGTGGAGCAAACAGCTATTATGGCTTCGGGTCTATCCTTTCGAAAAAAGACATTAGTTCAATCGATAGTAATTAACCCTCTTTGTTGAAGCTGTCTTAATCACTCACGTGTTCTCTGTAATCAGACACATTAACGATGAATTTACAAATGTACTGAGAGAAAGAGTCTGTCAAGAAATTTAGATTAAATGGATTAAAAGATTTTAATCTGTCAACGCGTTTTTTATTTATGTTGCACGAATTTTTATATAATTGTGTACAAATTTATAATTTTTGATATTAATTAAGATATAATTTTAGACTTTATCATAAATTCTTATAAATCCATTTATAAATTAGAAATTTATATATGAATTTATTAAATAAAGTAGACTTCCAAATTAATTGTTGTGTTATCCGATAAAAGTACAAAAAAACGGTTCCTTTAAAATCCCACCAAACAGACAGCATCACCCTTTTTGATGGATATTGGCTTTGGAAATGTTTTGAGCCGGTTCATCTTCTTTGCTCCATGACCTCTTGCATTTCACATTATTATATACAACCGACTTTTCGTCCCCAGTAATGATCCGCTTCAGAAATCGATAATTTTCGTGACGTTTGAGGATCGAATCACAGACGTCAACGCAACGACACAAACTTTCTGCGAGAACATGGGGAACCCATATATCGAGCCTCGAGATTAAACCCAGGCCTTTCGAGTGGTCATAAACAATTGGGTTTGATAAATTTAACCTCTCACTGATCTCACGTGTTGTTATTCGCCGATTTGCATCAACTAATGCCTTTACCGTGACTTTATGAGCTTGAACCGGCCTTCCAGAACATGGTACGCATCTTCGACATCAAAATTGCCTGATCAAACTTTTGCAAACCACTTCTATAATAAAAAAGTAAAATATGACGAAAATGCTGCCTATTGTTCTCCATATTTAAAAGAGCACCAACCAAATACTACTGCGTAGAATCAATTGGACTTTTTCACACCCAAGCCTTGCTACATCAGCTCTCAAAACATATAATGATTATGCGGCTTAAGTGTGAAATTGGGCGTAAAAAATACAATTAGATCTTCTGTCGGGAAAAAACGAAATTACTTTCCGAACAACCCAATATTTTCCTGTCCGGTGAACGTTGAAAATACTGCAAAGTAATTGAGCGCGCCACGAATTCCGTGGTGCAATAAAACTAGAGTCCAAGAAAGGCATTGGTGAATCAGAATTTCAATAATTCTAGGTACTCGTTGGTCCGTGCAACGTCGGACGATGGAAATGAAGCGACAATGCTAGTAGACACACCTATTTACAGGCGACACTTTGCTATACTGTGACCCAATTAATGCCGGTTAATTACTATCACGGGACGTGCGTGGTGTCACACTACACAGCTCGGTTTTGCAATCCCAAAGAATTAGACGACCATGGTTCTCTTCTACCGGTGGTAGAACGACGTAGCTTCTAGATAACTGCTGATAACTTAACAACGAGAACACTCGTAGGCAGTATACATATGCTCGTGCATACCGGCGTCGTTCGGTATTTACATACCATTGTTGACTCTTACGTTATAATTACCCCGTTGATACCGCCTTGCTATATATACGATGATGTTCGCCTTCGAATACTCGGAGGCGAGAGATTATCGACGTGAGAAAAAATCCGAAGATTAAAGTTATGAGTAGAGTGAGGTTATTTATGTAAAATAGAAATCTGCATGGATAATACACGAAACAGGAATTTGAAAAAAATATATTTGGACCTGAAAATAATGTTTTAACGTCCAGAAAATAATGTTTTAACCACCAGAAAATACTGTAATAACATTCTTAATTCTTTTTGATGTCTTCACTGTTCCGTATTGCATTTGTCCGTTTTTAGCATAAATGCATCAAATTCGCAGTCCAGTTATGAAATCCGATCGAATGAATAATTTACCATCGTGTATCTAATTGTGAGAATATTTTTTAATCTAAAAGTTTGTTTATTTTTTTGTAATGTGAGAATATTCTTCCGAGTTCAATATTCGTCATGTTTTTTCATGAAGTAAAAGCGTGAAATGAACATTGAAGGCTTGTAAATACGTTCGAGTACGGAGGATTGCTAAGAAACAAATCGTTCTTGACTAGTTACGCTATACACATTTTTTGCATTTTGTTTAAATGAATTTTAAAATACGTATTGCTTATCACTGAGATGTCGATTAATTCTGGTCATTTTCTTCCCGTTGTTTAAACTTTATTTTTGATTCATTTTTATTTAACAATGGATATAGTTTTTGTAATTATTTATCGACTGTTTGTAAAATTCCCATGGTGTCCTTTCTAAAAGATATTTCTTGTAACGAGAGAGCACGATGATAGTTTAATGAAAATTTAAATGAACCGAAAACTGCATTTGTGGTGCATGACCCTACTGTAATAATAGCTTATGAGAAAACTAAATAAAACAACGAATTGTAAAACGTCGTGCAAAGAGAAAAATAATTATATTTACAGAAGTCGTGAAACAAGGATTAACAACGTACTCGATTGCCTTAACTCAAATCTAAACTGTACCTAAATAATGCTTATGTAACGTTATGGCCGTGTAAGTAGCAAGACACGTACGATAAAGAAGCTTGCTAGATAGCGATGTTTACGCGAACGCAAATTTGCAAATACATATATAGCTTCTGCAGTACGCTGAAATAGACAGGAAGGTGTTGTTAACAAAGTAACTTATGCAAGGATTTCATGTCGGTGCGTATAGATTGTCAATTATCTGGAAAAAAAAACAATGTAACGCTGAGAATTGTCAAATTTTATTACATAATTATTTAAATGGTTAAATACAAAAGGAGACAAAGGAGAATACCAAAAAGAGAGTAAGAGACCTATAATCGGAAAGATTCGCAGCTTCTGTACGTTGCAAATTGCATCATAAATAAATCACATAATTATGTTGTTGTATATTGTTATTTATATTATATTTTATACAGCTTTAAAATATACTATACGTCAGCGAACATACGTATATCTGTGAAGACCATCATTCGAACCTCTCAAGATCAAGATTGTTTAACCTGATAAATTATTCAATAATTCTTCAACAGTCAGATAAAATAATGTAATTCTTTTACAAAATAATACACTCATCCCAATCTTCATTTTTTTTTATATAAGCTAGTCAGTGTTATATAATTTATGTGAAAACACTTTACATAATAATGGAAATGAAATATATTTTATAATATTAATACAATTAGGCTAACTTTATCATTGAAAAATCATAATCACAAACATCATGCTACAGTTTTTGTATGAATTCTCGAGTAGCAAATCTTTCTGACAAAAACGACTCTGCTTAGAATCAGTTCTAATTTGATGTCTTAGATTTTTAACTCTATGCAGTCGAGTGGCGCCATTGAAGTGCCAATGAAAATTATTATAGAATTAACAAAATAATGTTGACATTATTAAATACCCTTCTGTTAAAAGCATAACAGTTTTACGAGTCACAAGACCCAATCTCATATAGCAAATTATACTAAATACTATACTACAGCTGGTCAAAATAGCAATTTTGGATCTAAGCTTAAAATGACTTCGAGTGCAAAGGGTTAAACATAGTTTTGTGAGTACTCTTTTTAAATACGCTGGTTTGTCTGTAGATTATTTAATTATACGTTAACATTATACGTACCGAGCTAGAACAGCGACCAAGTTTTCAGCTTTATGAAAACCACAAGACTGAATTTACTTATATTAGGTTGGTAAGAAAATAATGTCGGTTTCCAAACTATATCTTTAACTCGACATATCACAAATCGGAATAAATTTTTGTAATCAAAATAAGATCCATTACAAACTACACATTTTTGCCAATAAATTGACAGTTTGTTAATTCCAGTAGCGTAAAATTCTGTTGTTCTGGAATTGATAAATTC
>NW_027581413.1:0-4319 GCF_028453695.1 Augochlora pura
TCAGGTTGCTGTTGACTCGCGTTAGTTTTATTTAACCATGCCGGGAATGATCGGACAGATAACGGCGACGTCTTGTGCAATCGCGTTGCGGCGAACTCGTACGAATGGAATTATTGTTAACCCTTTCCGCTGTGATAACGAGGTAGACTCGTGATAAATATTCTAGGTAATTTCTGCTAAGTATTAATATTACTTATTTTTTCTGAATTAAATTGAATTCAGCTGTCAAAATATAGAAACGAGAGTGAATAAAAATAGTGCAAGAAATAAACATTATCTGGTCTTGTTAAGGACAGCATTAACCCTTTCGGTACGAGCACTCTGCCCGCCATGACACTCTCGTTGCACGAGGCGCTCCGCCGAAAATTCGCACGTGGTCAGTCCTCCTTTACATAAATATTGTCTTAGATGTTAAATAAAAATTGCGCATGATGAAACGGTGCTCTTTTTAAACAGAAAGTGTTGCTTCCAGCTGTAATATTAAGAGATATAAAAATTCTTTATGAAAAAAATCAATCATAGCTATTATGAATATTATAATATAGCTATTATGGTTGAAGCAAACAAAATTTTTAAACTTGAAAAGATTACTATAAGAAAATCACAAATTTTGTTGTCGTTAATTTTCTAATTTCCTTGTCCAGCACGATTCTAGATAACAATTATAAATTCCAACTAGTATAACTATGTATACTACGAATCTTAAAAATTATTTACAACAACCAATAATACTCCGGAAATTAAACTTTGCAATCCCAGCGCACGATTTTAATATTTCGTCTATAAATTACTAGGTAATTATTAAAAAAACTAGAAATTTGTAATTTTTAATTTATACCACACAATATATCATAATTCATAATACGCGAGAAATATCGAAGGTACATCGAACGCGCAGGTTTCCTAATTATGCAAATGTTAACAAAGCGTACATTTATTCCAGAATTAACATCGCGGCATAGATTATTAAATCTAAATCAAATAAGATAACATCCCGCACGCGTAATTACAGTAAAGATAACGTGAACGATGCAATGCAAACGAAACACTAACAATAATCACGCAGTTAACGAAACAATTAACGAAAAGAAGTGTATTTATTCCGGGGAAATGTACGCGCGTATAGACACCCATTATTATTTTCCACGAGTCGCCGGAGCATTTGCAAATATTCATCGGAACGGGAAATCAATTTACGTATTGCGGTTGTAAATGGTTTCCTTCCGATTTTCCGACACGGACATTTTAAGGTTGCTTCCGTCGTGGTGCTCATCAATAACCTCCTTCCGCCGGTTTTCGAATGCTCAGCACCATATAATGACTTACCGACGACCACGGATATTGTGTTTATGCGAAAGATACCAATTTACCGGGAACTCCACGCTGGGCGGAATTTCTTTGCCGAGAAAAACCACGAAGACATTTCGATTTTGGATTCGTTTTTATACCGCGATTTAAAATTGATATTAACACTTTGTCAGCCGATTTATATTATTTTTATTTTATTTTTACTTTATTTATTTTATTCATTACGAAATTTAAAAAATGATATAATAATATATGAGCTTGCAGTGGTATAATCTAATATCTTTGCTTCTACAGTAAATAACAAATTAATAGAACTTAAATATCACAAATGTAACAAACTGTCAAAATGTCAAATCTGTAATTTTTGTGTAATTTATTTACTTATTCTATGCGAACCAAGAGGAATATTACAATAAACATTAAGTTTTAAAAAACTATTGATAATAGATAGAATAACTTTGCTACAATAAAGAAATATACACTACTACCATACTATAACCTTCTATTACACGAGATTCGGGTTTTCATATTTTTTTTGTCTGCAAAATAACACGGTGGGTGGTATTAACGAGTTAACATAAATAACAGTAACTGTACAGGGAGCGCAATTCCACGTTGGGAACTATAAATTAAAAGTAAAATTTTCGATTGTCAAATGACCAGTTCTCGTTCGCACTACAATCGTTTCGATGTTTATATCCTCTCTACGCTGCTAAATTTATTTACAATTCTCCCGCGTAGCAACAAAAATCGCCGTAAAATCACGTTGAAAATTCTGAGTAATCGAAGCGATGAAATTCTGAACGAAATTCCTTTCTTTTTCAGTTGAAATCGAATTAAATATTTTTCCAAATTCTCAGAAAGTCGATAAACTATCAAATATTTATTGTCCTATTATTTTACTATTTCTTTATTTTCGCCCCTGTGCAGTATAACAATACTTTTCTTTTCTGAAGATATAGTTTTGTAATTTTATAATATTATAGTTGAAATTTTATATCACTGTTTAAAATCTTTATTTAAATATGGACTTTTAGGAGAATTGAATAATAAATTTACTAAGTTGAAAATAGCAACATTTTCAGACTGTTTTAATGATTTTGCTGTTTCGTACGTATAGACTAATTTTTATAATAACAAATTTTGCGAATGCTTTAATTATAATAAGAGATATAATTAAAACCGAATATTCCTGTTAGTTTAATTAAAATAAAATTGTATGATTAACAAAGAAAATCGAATACATCAGGTATTATTTAATCAGACATATGTAGCAGAAAAAGACTGGTCTTCCATAAATATTTAAATAAAATAACCACAATATTCGCTAAGTAATTACATTTCTTCTAAATAAAATAATAACATTAACATCCTCCTAACCTTCTACATAGTTATAGATAGCAACAATTACTTGAATCGAGAGCAATAAATTTTGTAATAATTATTAGAAATAGTAAAATAATAACACTAAAATCCTCTTAGACTTATACATAGTTATATCTAGCAACAATTGCTTGAATCGAGAGCAATAAATTTTGTAATAATTATTAGAAATAGCAAAATAATAACACTAAGATCCTCCTAACCTTAAACACAGTTATACCCACCAATAATTACCTGAATCGAGAGCAACAAATTTTCTAACAATCATTAAAAATAGCAAAATAATAACACTGAAATCCTCCTAACCTTAAACACAGTTATACCCACCAACGATCGCCCGAACAGAACGCTGAATCTCGTAACAACGATTAGAGGTTAATTTAAATTCGACGAGGCGGCCGACCCCTTTAAAAATCGAGCCGTCTGCAAAGTGACAAATAACGATCCGGCGACGGCCGGCAGCCGGTTGTTATTTTATTCCGCGGATAACAGTGAATTTCTGGCGTTGAAATTTTGCTCGTGCTGGGCGGCACAGTGTGTGCTCCATGTGCACGTACCGCATATCGACCTGCCCGAGAGCCAAGGGGTTTGTCATTGCGGAGGGTGCATTTGACCCCCCTACCCCTACCCCCCTGGCCCCTCTGCCCCGTTCACCCTCGCACCCCCTCCCCCGCCTCCCGTCCCTCTGCACCCCGGTTGTTCCTTCGCCGGGGGTTGCGAATGACCAGGCGGACGCGAGCGGGTCCTAGAAGCTCTGAACACCGTCCAACAACTGCGGCACCGCGTTAGCGATAATGCCCGCAGCGAGAACGACAGAGAGAGAGAGAGAGAGAGAGAGAGAGAGAGAAAGAGAGGAGGAGGCTTAATGTCGGAAAGACGGCCAGGGGAGACGCTGTTGTGTTCTCGGCTTTTTGAGGCTCGCCGGGGTGAGAAAAAAAAACGAAATGTTATCTGGCAAATTCGAGCCACGCGGAGACTCGTCCGCCGACGACCGGCTGAATTGGAAAAAAGAACTGGAGCACCGTCCGCCGTTCGCCGGTCGATTGAAAGCCGTCGCCCCGGAGAAAGTGAAACGCCCGCGTATTCCCGCCGGGTTTAACAACATGGCGACGCGCGGTAATTCACAATGCTATCAAATTTTCAGGTGTGTCTCTGTGTTGCCTCTCTCTCTCTCTCTCTCTCGCTCTCTCTTTCTCGCTCTCTGTGTCGGTATACGTGCGCCGCGAATCCCTGACCTGGGTCGATTTTCCATGGGCGGGGTAGAATTTTCGATGCTTCGGCTTCTTCGTGATATTCGTGTTTTTAACCCTTTGCGCTCGGAACCATTTCAAGCCTGGATCCAAAATTGCTGTTTTCGACCGGCTGCAGTATAGTGCTTAGGACAATTTGTGCAAGCGAAATTGAGTCTTGTCACTCGTAAAACTGTTACGCTTTTGACAGAAGGGTCTTCGATAATGTTAACGTTATTTTGTTAATTATATAATGATTTTCATTGGTGTTTCGGAGGCGCCACTTTAGGGCAAAGGGTTAATATTTTGCGCTGTAGGAACTGCTCTGACTCATTCAGATTTTTGTTAATAGTCTGTTGAATGTTATTCCGGTTTTTAATGTTAAAGCGACATGTTATG
>NW_027581414.1:0-4319 GCF_028453695.1 Augochlora pura
AACAGTTTTGTATTAACTATTAAAGTATTTTAATATTCAATGTCGCCTCCTTTATCAAGGTTATGGGCCCAGGAACGCTTGTATTATTAAAAACAAAAAAAATATGATTGAGTAGTGTGGAAGATGTACTTATTAAAAAAGGGATATACGTAAGTGAGGTTAGGCTCGTTTCGTCACGTGTTCGATATTCGAAAGTAACGGTCAAACAATAAAATGGCCAGTTCAATGCAGTCGCAAGATCGGATTGATAAATTAAATGGAGATAATTACCGATCGTGGAAGTTTAACATGAAAATGATCATGATCCAGCGCGATTTGTGGGAACACGTTACAGGCGAAATAACAAAACCAGAAGATCCCCAAGAAAGAGTTAAGTTCGAACGTAAAGATCAAAAGGCACTGGCTACTATTGCTCTAAGTATTGAGCCAGAGCATCAAATCCACATTACAGATTGTAATCAGGCAAGTGAAGCGTGGGACATCTTGAAAAGAGTATTCGAACCAAAATCGAGGCCAAGGATACTAAAGCTAAAGAAACAGATGGTATCAATAAAGCTGGAAAATGAAGAAACTATGATGTCTTACTTATCACGTATTAAGACATGCAGTGATAGCTTGAAGGAAGCTGGTCACGAAATTAATGACGATGACCTGGCTTATGCCATGTTATGCGGGTTATCTGATAGCTATGAAGGAATCATTATGGCATTAGCAAATCTGGATGATTCGAAATTTAAGTCATCAGAAATAAAATCTATATTGCTGAGCGAATACGACAGACGAGCAGCGAAGGAACCAGGCATCGCTGATGAACGAAAGGAGGCATATTACCAGCAAACCAAGGAAGCATCAGTCCAGCAGAAGAATTATAAGAAAGAAGAAAGGAAATGCTTCAAGTGTGGAAAACCAGGACATTTAGCAAGTAACTGCTATTCAAAAAATCAAAGTACTAAGACAAATAGAAGGTATGGCACACAAAATCAACATAAGTCTAACGATGCGTTTCTGTTAGAAGTAAATAATATGCAATTGGACGATTCCTGGCTGATTGATAGTGGTGCAACGCATCACATTTGTAAGCATATAGATTGGTTCGTAGATTATAAGTCGATATCTAATGAGACAATTTATTCAGCAAATATTGATTCGCAGAATAACTTAAAAGCAGTAGGCATTGGAAATATTAATATAAAAACTTATGTAAATAATAATACTGTTGATATAACATTGTACAATGTATACCATGTTCCTAATGTTAGAAGAAATATAATGTCAGTATCGCAAATAGAAAATAAACAAAAGAAAGTGATAATCGATAATCATAAATTAAAAATAATAAATAAAAGAACTAGGAAGATAGTGGGGGAAGCATATTGTAGGAATGGATTATATATTGTTAAAGCCAGAATAATTAAGGAAAGTTCAGGTAGAGCAGAAACTCACATCACTAAAAGTAGTAAATTAAACGATAGCAATATGTGGCATCAAAGATTTTGTCATGTGGGTATGTCTAATATTCGAGAACTATCAAATAAAAATCTAGTTAGAGGTATGGAACATGCAGATATTAGAGAAATTCACTGTGATGGCTGCAGTATTGCTAAGTCAATAAAAGCGCCATGTAAAAGTTTAGAAGGTAGACAAACAAAAAGAGTATTAGAGTTAGTACATTCAGATTTATGTGGTCCTTTACAAGTAAAATCATTAGGAGGTTCCAGATATTTTCTGACACTAACGGATGATTTTTCCAGAAAAACTACAGTATTTGTTTTGAAAGGTAAAGATGAGGTATCAGAATACATACAAAAATATATAGCTAGAGTAGAGCGAGAAACAGACAAGAAAATAAAGAGAATAAGAACAGATAATGGTTTAGAGTTTTGTAATAAGAAGTTAGAAAATTTGTTTGATGGTTTAGGAATAAAACACGAGCGTACAAATGCGTACACACCACAAATGAATGGTATAGCAGAGAGGATTAATAGGACGTTAATGAATCTCGTGCGTGCAATGCTGAATACAGCGAAATTACCTGAAAAATTCTGGGGAGAGGCATTATTAACTGCATGTTACATTAGAAATAGAGTTATACATTCAGCATTAGGTAATAACACCCCGGAAGGTATATGGACAGATAATAGACCGAGTGTGAGACATCTAAAGGCGTATGGGTGTTTAGCTTACGTACACATTCCGACGCAAGGTAAGCACAAGCTTTATCCGAGAGCCAAGGAGTGCGTATTTGTGGGATACTCGAGTCAGACAAAAGGATATAGATTGTGGGATCCTATTAAGAATGATATTGTACACAGTAAACACGTAGAATTTGTAGAAAACAAATGCGGGTATGAATATATTTGTGATAAGAAGAAATATGAAGTACAATTTGACAATGATATAGACGAATTAGAGGCAAACGATGAAATGAAGAATTTAAAGGCCGAAACTAGTAAGACGTTAGAGGATGAAGCACCAATAGTGGATTTCGATGAGACACAAAATAACGTAAACGGTAACTCTGATCAATTGCAAGAAACTCCCATTAATAAATCGCGACGCGGAAAAGTAGTTAGGAATCCATGGGGTTGTAAAGGCAAACCTAAGGCAATAGAAATAAACTTGTCAGAAATGGCAGAACCTATAACGTTTGAACAAGCGATATCGTCACCTCAATCCGAACAATGGAAAACGGCCATGGATGAGGAGATACAAAGCTTAGAAGATAGAGATACATGGGAAATCGTTGATAAGACAGAAAATATGAAATGTATAGGTAGCAGATGGGTATATAAAGTTAAGACAGATTCTAAAGGTGTAGTTGTAAGATTTAAAGCGAGAATAGTAGCGCAAGGATATAATCAAAAGAAAAACATAGACTATTTTGAATCCTATGCACCTGTTGCAAATATTTCAGTAATTAGATTATTATTGGGCATGTCGATGTGTCAAGGATGGAAAGTATATCATTTAGATGTGAAGTGTGCATATTTGTATGGAACATTGAATGAAAGAATTTTCATGAAACTACCGCCCGGATATGATAAATCAGATACAAAAGTAGCGAAACTAAAGAAACCAATCTACGGATTGAAACAGTCAGGTAGAAATTGGAACAATGCCATTGATATGTTCTTAGTCAGTAAAGGGTTCCAAAGATTAAATAGCAATAATTGTATTTACACGTATAATAACGATGTAATCTTAACTATTTACGTAGATGATATATTGTTATTTGGCAAGGATTTGCGTAAAATAGAGGAAATAAAAGTAGTACTAATGTCACAGTATGAAATAAGAGATTTAGGTATAGTATCTTATATATTAGGTATAAGTGTTAATTACACAGAGAAAACTATGGAATTATCACAAAGTTCATACATACAGAAGTTATTGAAAGAATACAACATAGAAGAATGTAGAATAGCTAAGGTGCCAATTGAACCAGGTTTAAAATTGTCACGATACGATTGTCCTATGAACGAGGACGAAAGAGAGGAAATGAGAAATGTACCTTATAGAAAATTAATTGGTTCATTAATGTATATAGCCTTAGCGACGCGCCCCGATATAATGTTCGCGGTATCTAAATTGGCGCAATTCGTATCAGACCCAGGCAGAACTCATTGGGTACAGGCGAAAAGAATACTAAGATATCTTTACGCAACGAAAAATAGAGTACTAACATATAGTCAAGGAAATAATGAAATTGAGATATTTAGTGATGCTGATTGGGCATCCGATATTGATGATAGGCATTCTTATAGTGGAATGGTGGTATTCATAGGTGGTAATGCAATAGCTTGGAAAACAAATAAACAGAGGTCGATATCTACTTCTACAATGGAAGCCGAATATATAGCTTTAGAGAATGCCGTGAAAGAAGCTATGTGGATGAACATGTTATATAACGAATTCGAACGATTATTTAGTATGAATGTACCATGTAAGCCATACATCATCAGATGTGACAACAAATCGGCAATAGACTTTACAGTAAATAGAGTAGAAAGATCAAAGTCAAAGCACATAGATATAGCGTATCATATTACTCGAGAAAAGCATGAAGAAGGCTTAATAAAAATACAATATGTTTCATCCGGTGATAACGTGGCTGACATTTTTACGAAAGCTCTACCGTATAATGTAATGTTTAATCATGTCATAAGACTGAAGTTATACGAAGAGAAAGATGCGAACAAACAGCGAGAGTGTGACAAAAGTGGGGGATTGTAAGACGTTTGTCACGCTCATTTAAACTGCGCGCGCTATTGAGCGATCGAGGCGTTCGATCGCGCATGCGATGTATCTTTAAGATCTCT
>NW_027581415.1:0-4319 GCF_028453695.1 Augochlora pura
AAAGCCGCGGATTGCATTTCGGCAAACGAAAAAGTTACTTGAAATAGCCTCAGCTACCCCCCATTTCCCGGAGTTACAATAATTGAGAAACACCCTGCATAAAACTATGTCATTTGAAAGCTGTGGCAATCTTGTACATTTTAGTGTATTTCATTGTTATATTAATGTTCTGCAAATAAAGTGATCGCCGTTCAAAGTAAAGCACCTAGTGGTGTATGAATACTTTTTTCGGATACTGTAGAACGTACGTCAATGTTGTATTTCTCTCAGAGAGTGAAGTTCAATTTTTTTAGAGAGGGACACTTGTAATACATCAATTTTTATTAACAGTTTTAAATTTATCTGGAAAACTCTGTTGAAAAGACTGTGGATTTTTATAGGAAATAAAAATGGTGTACATGACAGGAATTGTATAAGCGTTTATTTCTTTTCTCAATTATTTATATAATGTATCTATAAGTTATCTATAATGTATTTATAAAATATAAGAAGTTTCCTAAAACTATTTAAATAATTGTTGTTACATCTTTTAAAACGGAACAATTCAACTGAAATTAGCCAAACTGAATGAATTTGTTGAAAGTGTTATGAGAGCTAGCACGCTAAAAATGTCTAAAACAATTCTTGCAGAAATTGCAGGTGATTGAAATGTTAATCCAGTCATAAAAGTGAAGCCTTTCGACCTTTTCAGTTGAACTTTTAGAAATTAATTTGCGTGCCGAAAATATCACCGATATCGACTTGACGCGGAGACTTAATTTATTATAAACCTACAAGCAATTAAAGAATTGTGAAAATCATCCAAGTCATTATATGATTGCTATTAAAAATTAAGCGGAGTAAGAAATTTGTTTTTATCTGGAAGTCTGTTTTTTTTAAATTTCGTGGAAATTAAGTGAAAATATCCAGCACATTCACGTGTGAACGAATACTTTTTTCGGATGCTGTATAAACTGTAACGCAAGCCATTATTTTATCGTATTTACACTTTTTTCGAATACGTACAGTTTTCAACGTCAATATTCACCTTTAAAATATAATCACCTGTTATAATATAACACCTTTAAAAGCTCAATAATTTTTTAACACTAGACGATATGAATTAAATATTTTATACATGATGTAGATATGAGTAAACTATCTAATTTATTGGAAAATAAGAATGGAAATTTGTCGAATAAGTATAATGGATTGAAATGATAAAATAAGTAAAAGGGATATTTTTTCATCTAACAAAAACATCGAAATTCTTAAAAGAAATGATATTTGTGAAAATCGAGAGTGAAATATCGATATTTTCGAAAATGAGGACGTATTCACTTTATTAAAACAAAATTGTAAAGGAGCATTGCCGTATAAAATGGAAAAAGCCAGATAACATAAAAGACGTCTTTAACACGCCCGGTGTAGGACATTCGGGATGCCTTCAATATGTCCCGAATGTTTCATGGACAGCTTACAAGCTTCCTATAAGCGACCTGGAAACGTCTTCTAGACGTCTGAAACACGTCATATGGATGTTTTTAAGACAATAACGAGTCATACTCATGGCGAAAATTTTATGCAAGCTCTATTAAATATGAACATTATTAATTTCTTTCTATATCGAAGTCAAAATCAATTTTTCTGTTATCAAAGTATAGAAACAAAGGCAAATAAAGACAATACAGGTAACAAAAATTGTCTGATCCTATCAGGAAAATTATTAAATACGAATAAGTGGTAATTGTCACAGCATGAAAGAAACGATACTGCAAGGGGTTAATGCACAAAGGAATCTCGGAAAGATTGGACGTACACATACTTTTTCAAGCAACCGTAAGCCCGAAGAAAGAAACGGAAGGTGGCCAAGTAGATTCAACAGTTTCAATTTGTCGCTGGAAGAAATTGTGCGCGCAAACAGATCTTTTCACTTAAGCCTCTATGATGCTGCCGCTTAATTGAAAATACGCGTAAAACAACGTTCGCCGGATTTCTTTGTCCCGCTGTTCCGCTATGGAAATAATTCTTATTTTTTCCGGTTACTTTATTTTCTTCTCCGCTTCATCTCAAGGCGACGCGGCGACCGCTATCGCTCGGCTACAATTCGCAACTGTTCCCCGCGGATGTTCAACGGACGGGCGAAATTAATCTTGCTTAATACATTACTGTACCATTTCGTGGCGTCCAATGAATTTCTTGTTCAAACTTATTACTACGATAATTACTAATTAATCAACACAAGAAACATTTGCTCGAGGGAAATAAAAGTTACCTCTGCTGTTCAGAATGGTTCTCATTTGGGGCCTTTCCTCTTTATACAAGGCGTCTCATTTAAATCGGGATTGTAAAAAATATTGTGGACAGGCGATTTAGAAAAAACAAACTGGAAACATATATACACACATAGATATACGTATATTTATATGACGTTTATCAGTAATATAAAATATCTTCCAGAAAATGTAATATGAAAAATCAGCTGAATATCTTAACAAATTTAGATCTTACAAAAGAACGTTTCAAACGTAAACACATTATATTTTTATTATACGCCAATGATGTTAAGAGTTATCTTCGTAAATCTAGTCTGAAAAATCTAGTAGAAGCGTCGACATATTGTTAGATTCAGTATTGAGAAAGCCAATATAAAGTATAGATATTTAATATAGTTATTTATTAACCGCAGTAATTATGTTACTTTTTCTTCCAACGTATTTTTCAAAGTACAGTGAAGGTTTCCTTGTCGAACTTTCACTTTTATAATATTCTTGTATCCAAACAGACTGTTATCTAAACATTGTATTATTTAGATACATTATAATTAATGTATACTAATAAAAAATTTCAGTGTTATTTTTAAATAGAATGTTTTGGTGGTAGGATATTACAAAAAAGAGGCTTTGCTATATAATATGAAGAAAACTATTTCACGTAGCCTTAACTGTTTACAATTTATTCATACAGCTTTCGAATGCTTCAACGACATTAATACGCTAAAAATTCTCTACTATAGTCTAGTAAAGCCTACTTTGGTATGCGGAAGTATCATATGGTTCGCATATCATAAGTCGCATGTTAATACCATTGAAAGAGTGCAACACTATCTTTTCGTTTTGTCTCTAGGCACATATTGTTCCATGTCTTTTGACTCACGTAATTATGAAGACACGCATAACATTCTATACATATTTGGATTAATATCTTCTTAATTGAATTCTGATGCTTATTCTAATAATGCATTTTTTTGTTGAACGAATCGACGAATTATATCCTAAATTAATAAAGTAAAATTTTTTTTATTGTTTCCAAGGTTTTGAGAGGTATGATATATAAGTTTTCAAAAATTTTACTTTAATAATTTAGGTAATTCGTCGACACGTTAAACAGGTAAAAATTATATGTGTAAAAACAATAAATATATGTATTTATATATATTAAATTGTTTTACAAGTTGAACGAACTCAAGTCGATTATCACGAAAACTGAGCACCCAATGAAAAAATGATATACCAAAATATTTTCTTTTTTTTTGTGTAGAATCACCCCCTGCCCGGTTGTACTGCGATTTCCCGGACACCCTGTATAACAGTTACAGTATCCTCTTCACAACTCGAGGAATTTCGGATCTGCATAGTTCCAGTTACAGAGGAAATACTATATACTCTTTAATGGTCAAAATATAGAGAAGACTAGCGTTTGTACAAAGAAAAATGACCGACAACTGAAGCTCCAGGAATTCGGCAAACAATAAAGGACTCGTGAAAGCTCACCCTTCTAAATTCAGAAATCGTAATTTCTTATTTTTGACCTCTCATCAATCAAACTTTATTCATCCATATTTCGTTCTTTTTTTTTTTATTAAAATTGCACCATAATTGATACAATACAATATGAGAAATATGAATGATGAAATACAATAAGAGAATATAAATGAAAGAGAAGCAGAGAATCGAAGCGTTCGAAAAGGATGAAAGACTGACGACACTCTTTTTTCTCCGTCCATCAACCTTTTTCACATTCGAACGAATCGCTTATTACACAAAAAATATAATAAATATGTCGTGTGTGATGTTATTTTAACACTTGTTCGACCGGTAATTTTTTCCACCACCATTCACAAAATTCCGGCATTTGTTGACACTATCTGTAGAAATGGTACGGTCTATATAAAAACAACGTAACTTGTTAAAAATCATATATTTTTCAGCGATGGTTAATATTAAGTCGAGTTATAAGTAACTTCCGTTCTTTTATCAGACATTTATTTTGCTCTCATTGAATAACAAGATAATATTAACCCCTTGCCATACTTTGACGAGTCTGACTCGTGATGAAAT
>NW_027581416.1:0-4318 GCF_028453695.1 Augochlora pura
ATAATTTATTACATTTAATTTCCAATTAAAAAATTTAAAATTAATATGTATAATATATATTATTATTATATTAATAAGAATATTCTTATTAATCTCTTTAATTATTTTTATAATAAATTTTCTTCTATCTATAAAATTAAAAAAAAATCGTGAAAAATCAACACCATTTGAATGCGGATTTGACCCAATTACAAGTGCTCGACTACCTTTTTCAATTAATTTTTATGTAATAACCTTATTATTTTTAATTTTTGATGTAGAAATTATCTTAATTTTACCTATCGTAATACTATTAGAAAATTTATCAATAACTTCAATTTTAACATTTATATTATTTAATTTAATTTTAATTATTAGTCTATGAATTGAATGAATATCAAATTATTTTAAATGAATTCATTAATAAATTAAATTGTATATATATATATATAAAGTAAAAATTTTACACTTAATTTCGACTTAAAATTTGGACTCAATAATGTCATATATATAGGATATTAATTAAATAATAATAATAATATTAAATTTGCAATTTAAATTTAAACTAAATTTATATCTTTTAATTGAAACCAAATAGAGGTAAATTATTGTTAATAATTCCATTGTCTTAAAATCTTACCAATTAAAGAAATATTCAACTTATAAGAACTTCTAATTCTTATCAAAATGTTAACTCATTAATATTTCTTTTTATATAGTTTATAAAAACATTATATTTTCAATATAAAATTAATATTCATATTATTTATAAATAAATTTATCTAAAAATTATAAATTATCTTAATATTTTCAATATTATACTTTAATTATTAAGCTATTTAAATAATATATTATTACAATAAGATATAAAATAATAATATAAAACTTCATTACAAATACTATATTTAAATAATTATTTCAACCATTAATTAACTTAATCTTCTTATAAATATAAAATATATTAATTATTTTTATCCCCAGTACTATTTCTAAAAACTTTTCAAATTTATCAAACAATATAATCTTATTCAAAACTTCCAAATATAAAATCTTATACAAAATTCCTAAATAAAACATACTTATAATAAATTTTAATCCACTAAAATTATAATTAACCTTCTTAAATATTAAATAAAATATAAACCCTATTAAATATAATATTAATAATAATCCTTTATCTATTTTAGTCAAATAAAAAACATTCTTATTAATTAATATAAAATAATTTAAACCAAACACTATGATCAAAAAAAACATAAAAAATTTACAAAAAAATATAAAATTTATACCTCTTATAAATTCATAATTATACATATTCTTACTCTTATTTAATAAAATCATTACAATTCGAATAGAATACCTAATTGTAAAAATAGTAGCTAAATATATTAAAATTAAACCAATTAAATTTACTTTTTCCATTATATAAAATTCTAAAATAATATCTTTAGAATAAAATCCTGATACAAAAGGAAATCCACATAAATTTAAAATTGAAAAAATTAAAACAATACTTTTTAAAGGATTTATATAAATTAATCCCCTTAACATTCGTAAATCCTGAGAATTTATATTAGTATGAATGAATCTACCTACACACATAAATATTAAAGATTTAAAAAAAGCATGAATAACTATATGATAAAACCCCAATTCAACTAACCCTATTCTTAAAATTCCTATTATGAATCCTAATTGACTAAGAGTTGATAAAGCTACAATCTTTTTAAAATTTATTTCAAAATTTGCTATTAATCCCGATATAAATATTGTAAATCTAAAAATTATAAATAAATAATTCATTAAACTATCATTTAATTTAAAATTATCATTAAAACGAATTAATAAATAAACCCCTGCCGTAACTAATGTTGATGAGTGGACTAATGAAGAAATTGGAGTAGGCGCAGTTATTGCTGCTGGAAGTCATGAAGAAAAAGGTATTTGAGCTCTCTTAGTAATAACTGCTAAAACTATTATAATCAAAAATAAATAATTCATATTATATAATAATAAATGTCATGAACCATTTAATGATCCCATCCCAATTAATATTAAAATACCAATATCCCCAACTCGATTTCTTAAAATAGTTAATGTACCAGAATTTAAGCAATTCTTATTTTGATAATAAATTACTAAACAATAAGAAATAAATCCTAATCCATCCCATCCTAATATAATACTAATTATACTAGGTCTTAAAATTATTAAACATATAGAAAAAATAAATAACAATAACAATATAATAAATCGATTAATATATATATCCCCCATCATATAATCTATTGAATAAATTATAATAAAATAAGAAATTAATAAAACAACTCTAATATATATAACTCCTAAATAATCCATAAATAATAAATACCTAAACTTTATTGTTCTCAATTCATAGATAACCCATTCTAAAATAACAACTATATTTATCAAAAATAAATATAATCTAATTATAAATAAAACTATTCTAACAAATAATATAATTAATCCATAAATAATTAAATTTATAATTTAAAATATTAACTATTTCTCTGAAATCACAATTCAACATTTTTAATAATAAACTATTTAAATAAAATAAAATTAAATTTAAAAATATAAAATTTAATGGAATTCAATGTAATAATAACACTAAATAATCAATAAATTTTACTCCCACAATTTTTAAATAATAATTTATTTCACCATGTTGAACATAAGAAAATAAATACAAGGAATATGAAAAACTAAAAAAACAAAATAATATTAATAATAAAATTAAAATTAAAGACCAATTTAATAATCTTATTAATATTATAATTTCACCCACCAAATTCAATGAAATAGGAGCAGCCATATTTGATGAACAAAATAAAAATCACATTAATCTTAACTTAGGTATATAATTAATTATACCCTTATTCAAAATCATTAATCGACTATTTCTTTCCTGATAATTTAAATTTACTAAATAAAATAAACCAGATGAACACAAACCATGTGAAATTATAGTAATTAAACATCCCATAATACCTACTTTATAAAAAGTTATTAATCTACTAATTAATAATCCTATATGAACTACAGATGAATAAGCAACTAAAAGTTTCATATCTAACTGTCGCAAACATAATAATCTTAAAATAATTCTACCAATCAATCTATAAAGAATTAATTCAATATAAAATGCAAAAAATAAATAATAAAATATATTTATTAATTGTAATAATCCATAAACCCCTATTTTTAATAAAATTGAAGCCAAAATTATTGACCCAAAAACTGGAGCCTCTACATGAGCCTTTAATAATCAAGAATGTAATATAAATAAAGGAATCTTAACTAAAAAAGATATTAATATATATAAAAAATATCATTTATCTATAGATAACTCAAATAAATCCATAATATCTATAATTATTGTTAATAAAATTTTATCTATTACAAAAATAAAAATTAATAAAGGTAAAGAAAAATATAATGTATAAAATAATATATAATAACCAGATTCAAGACGATTTTCTATATAACCCCATTTCACAATTAAAAAAAAAATTAAAATTAATCTTATCTCAAATATTATATAAAACACAAAAAAATTCAAAGTCATAAAATAAATTAATAAATTTAATAATAAAAACAATAAAATTAATAAACAAACTAAAAATTTATCACATTTCAAAAACAAAATAATAATTCCAAAAATTCAAACTCTTAATATAATCAATATATAAGAATTAATTCTAATTCTAAAACCTATATTAATTATATTATAATCATTAAAATAATTAAATTTAAATAATATAAAAAATCTTAATAATATCAACAAATTACCAACAATAATCCTAACTATTCTATTAATTATTATCATACTAAATTTAAAACTTTTACTCTCTCATTGCCCTCATCATAAACTAAACTAATTATTAATCTAATACCAATTACTCTTTCACACACTCCTATAACTAATATATATATAAATAATCAATCATTATTATCAAAAGTTAAATTTATTGTCAATAATATTAAAATAAATACCAACATAAACTCTATTCTAATTAAAATTATAAAAAATCTATTACTAAATAAATAAAGAATAATTAATAATAAAAAAAAAATTACTAAATTTATTCTAAATAAAATATTATAATTTATAAATCTTAGTTAAATAGTTTAAATTAAAAACATTAATTTTGTAAATTAAAATCAGATTTAACTGTCTTTTAACTAAAATTTCAAAAAAATTTTTTTACAAATATCTCTAATCTCCAAAATTAATATTTTATATAAACTATTTTTTGAATAAAAATTTTATATAAATAAATTTCTTCTCAAAACTTATAAATATATATATATATAT
>NW_027581417.1:0-9869 GCF_028453695.1 Augochlora pura
TTTTTTTTTTAAACAATCGAGCACGTCGACGGCTAATGAAAGCTCCCGCAGCGTTCCACGTACGACAAGCGAAAAGTTAATAAATCGCCGCACTAAATTCCTCGATGCTTCGAGTTCACCGAAGTTCGTTTTACGTACCAACAAATTTTCATGCACCGTGGGGGGGGGGGGGGACAAACTATTAAAAGACTGTCAAAGTTCGCCGGCAAGTTTAGTATGCCGGTGCAACAGCGGGATCGATCCGTGGAACGTCGATCGTAGAGATAATTGTCGCCGGTTCGACAATGTATCGGGGCCGCCTGTCCCGCGACCGCCAAGTATCGGCGATAGATCGTAAAACGACGTTCTCGCGCTTTATGGACTAATTTGTTTTACGATGTCGAGGCTTCCGTGGCGCGGTAAATAACGGTACGTCTCCTTTGCCCCCTCCGCGCGCGCGCGCGCGCTGACTTGTCAACAGCGGGGAGCAGTAAAATGTTTCAGTGGATTCAGCCATCATTGATCAGACGTCATTAAAACTTCGGCTACACGGGGTTTTACAGCCACTCGCTAAAGTTTACGCGAACGACAATTTCCAAATCACAATGTTACCGAAAACTCGGCTAAACCGGTTCGCGATCTTTCGCGAAGATGAACGAAGGGTTGTTCGAACGGTGAAGGAAATTTATATACAATATTACATACAATATTATATACAATATTACATTATATCTGTATTCATATTAATGTTGTTCAGTTTATTTAACGCAAAAAGTCGTAAAATGCTATTTAAAAAAAAAAATTGTTATTTGTTACATACGTCCGGAAAATAAAATATAAAACGATTATCCGCGTGAAGCATGTAAATGTAGAAAAATCGATGCGCGACGGCTGGAACCTGTCTAGTTTCTGGCTGTCGTAGTGGAAGAAAGCCTGGCAACGGCCTGCGCCGCAACAAAATAGGCTCCCGACGGATCTCTCCCTCTCTCTCTCTCTCGCTTTGATTTCTCTCTCCCTATTCCTCTCGTCCATCACCACTAGTTGCACCTCGTGCTGGATGTAAACGAGCAAAGTTCCTGGCAGCGACGTTGCACTCGCGTAAACTCGAAGATTCGACACGAGAATAACCGGTGACCCGTCGCTGATCCGCGTGCCGGAAAAATTTGCACGTTAACGTCGTCCCTGGTGAAATGTTCACTATGATGTCCTGGGACGTTGAGTTAGGAAATCTAATTTTCTTCGCTGCTAAATCGTAATATCAAAAGACATATTCGAAACGCGTCAGAAGTCAAAGGAGCGATTAGGCAGAGATCTTCGTTACCATGGTCGCGATTAGGCAGAGATCTACGTTACCATGGTCGCGATTAAATGCGCGACGCCGTCGGATCCGCGTTAGAACGTTAATCGTGCTTCGATTTTCCGGCACGCGATCGCTCGGTTCGCACCGCTACCGATTATTCGACGATTTCAACGCGCGACAGAACTTTCTCCATCCGAGCACTCGAACTTCTGCAAGAGCCACCGCGACCTCGGTGTCCAACATCCAAGAGAGTGCTCCGTGTTCGTAGGTGTGTAACAGTATTTCGTCCGGCGACCGGAAATTCGACGTGGCCCCGCTTCGCGAAACTTGCGAATGTGTTCGCGAACGCGTGCGGGATTCGTGTATTATTGGGTTATCGAGTTAGCGGCATTCTTACTCGGAATTCCGCGCGACTCTGTCGCAGTTCTACCGCTTCGAAACTAGTACGATTCCAAGCATTTTTGAAAATCGACGAAGAAGATCGAGTGTATGAAATTTTGTCATTTTTATGCATATGTAATTTTTAAAGATTTTGAAGTTTAAGGATTAGATATCCTATTATGATAATAAAAAGTTAAAGTTAACAATAAAATGTGAAACATTAAAATTAAGCAATTTGGCGGCTTAATATCCTTATTAGAGGAACCTGTAATTAATTGATAATCCGCGATTGGAGGAACTTGAATAGATATTTATGTATCGTCGTTTGTAAAAAATTATCAGTATTCAATTTTTTTAAATATTATGTTAATATCAATATGACAAGAATTCAAATCAAAATGTAATATATTCAAGAAAATATATAGGTTACTTAAAGTTTCATATTTTTATATTGATTTTTTAATATATCAAATACAATTGGATTTAAAAGTAAATCGTAATAGAGATTAAAGTTGAAAATAGTTTTATTTCTTGTACAAATTGCCCGTCGCTTTCGTTATAAGCGTAATAAGTCGTAACATAGTAGTAAACGTAATATAAGTCGTGAAATAATCGGTTCAATTTGGCAGGAACGTCATTCATAATTCGCAATAATATTTGATACATAACCTCACATGAAAGCATAAAGGACCGTTTCGCAAGCCGTAACACCGACTGTTAAAAAGAAATTTCCATCCCCCTGCCCAAGGACATTAGGAGCTCGAGCTTTGGTATTTTAGTTAAGAAGATCAGAAGAGCAATATTTCGCGGTGGAAACGGTTTCTCATCTTCTTTCCCAGGTTTTGTCTCGCACGCGCCTTGTCCTGCCTGTCGCCACCAGTTGCATCTCCAATGCGCTAAAACTCGAACCGGCGGAATAGGAATTCCTGACGTGGCTCGTCTACCATGCAAACTTATTACGACACCGGCAGCATCCACGGGATCGTAAGCTTCTCTTACGCAGAAGTTCCACGGGGCCGCCAGGGGAGCCCCGGTGTATGTTTCATAAAGCAATAACCGTTCGCTGACATAATTGCCAGATTTATTCCATTAACCCGCGTTCCGACTCGTGAAAGATTTAATCCCGAGGTACTTGGACCACTGACCTGTTCCCATCCCCGCGATTCTTGAATAAACGAGGAGGATTGGATCGATTAGAAAAATATCGTTCCTCGTCGTTGATTATTACGTGTTGCGATAGTGATTCATTGTGCAATGTCGGAGCCAGACAGTGACATTTTATTCATTTATAGAGCACAGCTGTCGTTCAAAGTTCGATAAACTGGCAGGAAATAATCGTATAGTTAAGATCATGAGTTTGTTGGAACGAGGAGCTATGAATCGAAGACAATTTGAATTCTAAAGAAAAATTATCAAATTCCGCAGAAATTTACTGATCTGCAAAACTTTTGTAACTGAATACGGAAGGCATAGTTTGTACCAAAAGAAAATCATGCGTCAAAATTTATGGCAGCATTGTTTTTAATTCTTTAATTCTTCAATTCTTCGATTCTTCAATTCTTTAATTCTTTAATTCTTTAATTTCTTCTGGTCTGCTTTTTTGTACAAAAATACTCCGAGATTGTAAAACAACTTAGAAATATAAAAATATAATCACGTCCCTACAAAATGAACCCAGCTACGTTACCATCCAATTTCTCTTAACAAAATTCCACGCGGTAGAACATCGTCGATTTTTTATCCTAGACCCAACGAAACCTGACATAACCTGAGTTTAATCACGAGCGCGCATTGAACTTCGTTGAGCGGACAGAGGAAGAACAGCATCCTAGACTGAACGACATTCTCCGTGGTACTGCAAGGGCATGGCACGGAAGTACAAAGCCGCAAAAGCGTGTGCCGTTCCGTCATGGGATCGGCGGTTCGCGGAATCGGAGCCGTCGCGAAAGCTCGATAAATAGCCTTGGACCTTTCGTTCGCTTCGTGCCCAGCTGACAGTTGTTTTCCCCAAAAGCGTCGACGTCCGGCGCGCACGGGAAATTGAATTTCTACCACCGCGTGACGCGCGCCCGATGCTTTTCATCCGGCGTCGCGCGCCTACGTTCTTCCAGACCGGAAACCGGCAGAGAGCGAGCGAAGATGTCGAAGAATGCGAGGCAAAGACCGTCGCCCCTCGGGAGAAGCTGGCCCAGGGAATGTCCGTGAACGCGCACGCAATTTCCTATCCACGCTGCGACGCTATTAATACGGTTAAAGTGTCGGCAAATCCATTTCGGTGATATAAGGACAGGTTCAATGTTCTATAGTCTCAATGTCCTTCTTCTACAGTCTCAATGTTCAATTTTTCTATATTTATTAGAAATTATATAAATAAAAAAAGTATAAGTATAAGGCAATTTTCGCCAGTGCTGTGCGAGCCGATATATCGGCCCTCCGGGCACTAAAAGGGTTAAAGTCCTAAATCGACCGAAAGTTCACCGAGAATAAAACATCCTACGTGCTTTCAAATTTTTCGCTCGCGATAATTTGATTTACCCGAAAATTCGCGGCACGTGAATATTTCGCGCAGCTGCGTAATATCGTCGACGACACTCTTCGCGTATTTGTTGGATTTACGAGAGGGGGGAGAAATTCTTCTGTGCAAACAAACAAAGAAATATTTACGTTAAAAGAGGGGGGGGAGTGTATCGGCGAATATCGTCCGACGCGGAATTGGCGAGTTGTTAAATTTTCCATCTGCATTGATCACCTTTTCGCCACGCAAATTCCTTTCCCTTCGATTGGACAAAATTCACCGAGCATATACTGTCTGCTCGCGATTATAGATACGTAGGGTAGAGGAGTGGGGGGTGCGCGCTCCCGCTCGATCATTGTTTTTCCAGCATTCCGCATAAGCAGACACGCGGCGTGTTTGAATGTCCGTATTAATATACCGGCAACGTTTAATGTAAAGCTTGTGTAAATACGCGAGCGCCGCGCGTTCTTTATTGACCGGCCGCGGTGATGTTACATGAGAGTAAACAGACAACGGGGGAGCTAATATTAATGCGGAGCCGATCAGAGCGTAGCTTGAAATCCCGCTGACTCGAAACCGGTCCGCGAAATGAACCGTGCCGATCCCCTCCCCCCCCCCCCACCTGTTAATCGATATTTATTGCCGTTACTGTATTTCTTTGCGACATTACAATTGCTGTATTTCTTTCGCGATTTTTCTCGCGTCTTCGTTCGCGCCGACCGAACAGAAACGCGGCGAATGTTTCTCCAATGCTTTGAGATGTTATTCTCTAACCAAAATATTTAATAGTATTTCTAAAATAATGAAATTAAAAATTAAATAAAATCTTTGACGCTTTTAAACTCAAATTCAAAATCGGCACGGGTTGCCATTATCCGATTGCTTCCAAATTTTGCAACAAGTGTCGCAAATTGATTCAGGCCTCTAAAACTAGAAAAAAAAATCGACACCGGTCCGCAAGAAAAGTCTGAAGAATTTGCGACACGATTTTTCAAGTTGATCTACGCGCGCCGGGTGATGTTCGAACAATTTTTCAGAAAATCGACGACGTGCGCTGTAAACGCAGCGGGGACGATAGTTGCAACAACGACCGCGTATAAAAGCACAATAAACGATCAGGTCGGCGTGCAGGCGAGAATGTGGGAAGACGCTTCATTCCCGGGAACCATAAAAAATTCACGGCATATTGGGAGAGATCGTGGGTGAGGGGGCAAGGTGTGCAGAAGGATTTTGCAGCGAGTGTCGATGTCGTCGATCGATGATCGATCGATCGACGGCGAGGCCTGTCGGTCTGCCACGACTTAGCAGACGAAATGACACGGATGAACGGGCGGCCTCGACGCGATAGAGAGAGAGTTTGATGGGAATTGTGGCACGCCGTTTATTCGGCGGCGAACGAGGCGAATCGAAGCGAGGGATAACGCCGATACGTTTACGCGCTTCCGTGTTTCCGCCGCAATATCCTGGAGCCCATTGGTTCCTGATAATCCGTGAGTGCGAAATCACCGATTCGCACGTTCCGCGCGCTGATTGAGCGCCCGTGTATTTTACCGGCATTATACAGGCACGGTCAAGATCGCGTTCCACGCGCGGTCGATAATAAGTGCCGCGCGTTGCCTTTGACGGCGGCGCCACCCTCGGATCTGCTTCTGTTCATTTCGTGAACTGATTTTCGCAGGATGTCGACCATGCTCCTACAACTTGTCTAGTGTTCGATTCCATTATCTTCCATCTTACTTAGTTTCACGAACTTCATTTCATCGCGACCTGGTGGGTACATAATTATTACTGTTTTATCGATATAAAGTAAATACGGTTCTAATTGACTATTTTATTAAACGTTCAAGATCCATATTTGTAGGTTAACTTTCTGCTTTAAAGTGAAAGCGATACCATAATTCATGCAACCATAGTGTATAGACTTTAACACGTTGAGCGAGATACTATTAGGTTGGAAACGAAGTTGTTCCACTTTCTGAGAGTCATTTTAAGATTTCGTGGTCATTAGGCGGTTTCGAATCGACGCAACGCGTTTTAATTCCAACGCGCGACACGGTAAATTGGTGGTCGCAAACAACAAGAATATTAACGAATATATTGACGAACGCGGTGCACGCTCGAGGTTTAAAAACTGGGCGGCACGCAAACAGAGGGAATTTCGTTTGTCAACGGAACGCATCAAACGTAGAACAATTAGATTTTGCGGGACGGCAATTTTAACAACAACGCTGACAACGAATACGCTAGATTAAATCACTGTTTAAATCTCGTAATTACGGAAAACGTGTTTCAAATAGAATATACCCAATGTCAGGCGGACGCAAGCATACTGCATTAAATTCCGACTGTACAGTGCCATTCGAAAGCTGATAGAACTTTTCAATTATCAAAAATGATCTTACCGAAAAGTATTCACGATAATTACGTTTTCGCTCGAAGATGTTCCAAAGAAATTTGTCTATCGCGTTCGACGCTGTTTCAAAGTAATTCCACGCGGTTCGATAGGTTCTATTTGTCGCCGATCCAGACTAGCTCGATGCTTTCGAACGAATGTGTACCCCGGTTATCCCAGGCGATCGTGTTTCGCGCGTCACACATTTGAATAATTCCGTCGGAATTACGCGGGAGCAGTTAAAACTCGAAAGATATTCGCACGCGGCAAGTTCTCGACAATCTGTTTTAACGACTACCCGTAGGACCCTCCGCGTCCCGGGCCGCGGCGGTTATAACTGCCAAAACTATAGCCCCGTAAGTTCAAACTTCGGTAAGTGGCCGGGTATAAATCACCACTTAGGCGGCCGTGATTTACCGTGCAAAGAGCTGCACGCCTCTTGGTGTAATACCATGCCACCCCCCTCCATCGATATATATATTACCTGTTTATCATTTTTTGAAGAATTATCACTTCTCCGCCGATACAGAATTATTATACAGTTCTCCGTTTTCGTTCTTAAAAAGTGAAAGAAACTTTTCATTTATAAAGGGTGTCCCAAAAGTCACGCAAGAAGTAATTTGGATAGAAAACACAGATTTATAATTAAAAATTCTAAATTTTTTATTGATTTATATAGTATACAGTATAGGGTTATGTATGGAATAGCATATCGGGTAAATGGCCTCCAAGACTTTGCTGACACATACGCACTCTTTTGTTGAAATTTTCCATGATTGTTTTGCATAGATGTGGCTGAATTTCGTTGATACAGCGCTCAATTTCTTCCTTCAAGGCGTGGGTGGTCGTGGGCTTGTTGACATAAACCTTAGACTTTAAAAAACCCCAAAGAAAAAAATCTAACGGCGTTAAATCGCATGATCTGGGCGGCCAATTCTGATCACCAAAACGGGAAATTACACGACCAGGAAATGACTCATGCAGTAATTGAATTGTTTCTCGGGCTGTATGGCATGTGGCACCGTCTTGTTGAAACCACATGCCGTCCACATCCATATCTTGCAATTTTGGCATAAAAAACTGGATTATCATGTCGCGATAGCGAGCACCATTAACCGTTATTGCCTGACCAGCTGCATTTTCGAAGAAGAATGGTCCGATGATGCCTCCGACCCAAAATCTGCACCAAACAGTTACACGTTGTGGATGCATTTGTTTTTCAACAATCACTTGTGGATTTTCGGAACCCCATATGCGACAATTTTGTCGATTAACAAAGCCATCAAGATGAAAATGAGCCTCATGTTGTTGCGAACTGTTGCTGCGAAACTTTCATTATTTGAAAAATATTGCTCAACAATAAAAATGCGTTGTTCTTTTGTGTAGCGCTCCATCTTTAATAACCCTGAACTGTCAGCTGTCATTCTGTATTTTTTTTTTGGTTGGCAACACTTTACCGCACAAATGGCGCCAAATTCAAATCTTGCGTGACTTTTGGGACACCCTTTAGAAAATTTCTTGCGTTGAAAAATCTTTATTTTTATATAGTCATAAATTATATATGCTCTTAAAATAGTTGCAGCGCTTCAAGAAACAATAAATAAAATTTCGTAATGGTCCATCCGCAGAGGAATAATTATTTAATTATTTAATTAATTATTAACCCTTTGCACTCGAGTGGTGACTCTGAGGCGCCACTAAAATTATTCTATTACGTCCGAAAATCATTTTTATATCAATAAAGTTTAGATTTAAAAAATCATTAAATAGTAAAACTGTTACTATCCATAAAAGTGCACCTTATTGCATACTATAGAAATACTATAGATCAGGAAAATCGTATCACATTTACAGTTCAAATGGCTTCGAGTGCAAAGGGTTAATTAATTAAGTGGCCCAAATAGTTATTTCAGAGGTCCGTATCACTTTCGAAAATCTCCTTTCCATCCTTCTGAAGCTTTCGTTATTCGTCCTAATTTTAAGCAAAGTAACAAACATAACCTCTTTGCGGAAGCCGAACTTCGAACAGCCGCAATTCTGAGCGAACGATGTATAATTCGAAGATGAAACGGTCGTAACGAGTTCGATTTGTGAGACAATAAATCGCGAGACACAATAGCGGCAATAAAATCGGCTATCGAGCAACCAGCGGGAGGTTGTAACAGCTCATTACCATGTTCTAATTTCCCTCATTTGTGTCCGCGGTGTGTAATAAACATTATTGATATATATATATTCGAACGCCGTTATGCAGTTTCTACAATGGTCCCGCTCGATCGCGGCGGCCATTGTGCCGCGTTTCCATCGGTATTCCAATAATCCTGTAGCCAATACAGAGGGGGGCTGTCAAGATTATAGCAGAAACGACTGGAAGTTGCGATCTCTCGAGTGCAGAAAGTTAATCGCGGAATTAAGGCGTCTCGATTCGGCCGTTCGATCCGTGTTGATGAAATTCGCGAGTTCCGCTAGGTCCGGATGGAAGCATTCTCTCTCTTCCTCTCTCTCCTGCTCGTTCTGTCTCTCTCCACGTTCGAATATCGATTAACGATAATTTCTGTGCTCGGGGAACCCGTTGGTCCGAGTACGTGATTGCCTATTGTCATCCGGAACAGCCGATAGTCCATTTTGTAATGGAGTGCCGTAAACAAATTCCGCCGGAAACCGGTCGAATATCCGCGGAGAGCGGGCTCCGAACTGCGCAATCTTTTATCGAGAACCCCGGGCACGATTGAATCGATTGTCGCTGCTACCTACGGCGAGTCGATTAGCGGCGAAACAAGAAGCTACAAGGGCTGTTCACGGCGCGCGCTTACCCGAACCATCCCCTCCCCTCCCCCACCCCCCTCCGGGCCAACGTTTGTTTTCCCGGTGTTTTTTCTCCCCTCCCCACTGGGAAATCTCCCGCGATTTCGTTTCCCTTTTTTTTTCGTCGTTGTTGTCGTCGCAGCGAGCAGCGACGCGTTTAATAATGAATCACGCGTGGCTCGCTCGTAATTAATTCTTAACACGATAGTTTCACGAGCGGCTGCTGCCTCCCCCCCACCCCCGCACGTTCCGCCCTCTCAAGGGCAATAAACCTCGTGTACGACGATTCGAGATAACTCGAATAACCGCGCGCGCGGCAAGCGCGACCGCCGCGCGTGCCCATAAATTCGCGGCTCAACAGATTTTACGAGGGCGACCAAGGTTGATCCTAATCTCTGTTTACCTTTTACTGGTACGCCCGTGCGCGGCGGTCTCGGACAATGCACGCGACCAGAGATGCTGCTGGATGTCTAATTTATGTGGACGTCCCTTTCGGG
>NW_027581418.1:0-4317 GCF_028453695.1 Augochlora pura
AAACGGTGGCGTTCAAGCACGCCACCGGCCGGGGGGCAGAGAGAGAGGGAGAGAGAGATAAAGAGAGAGAGAGAGAGCGATGGAGATAGAGAGAAAGAGAGAGAGAGCGATGGAGACAGAGAGAGAGAGAGGGAGAGGGATGGAAACAGAGAGAAAGAGAAAGAGAGAGAGAGAGAGATGGAGAGAAGGAGAGACAGGGAGAGAGAATTAGTGAGTGAGAGAATTAGACAAATAGGAGCGAGAGCGAGAGAGAATTAGAGCGACAGAGCAAGAGAGAGAGAGAGAGAGAGGCGAAGGGAATCAGAGCGAGAGAGAAGCCCGAGAGTCACGAGCATGCGACAATCTCCGCACGACCAAACAAAGGAGCAGTCCAATAACGTAATTACTTTCGATGGTCTCTCCAGAAACTGTTCACACTTGGCGCGGGACACGCGCGTGCACGCACCGGGGCCGCGGAGCGGAGCGTAGCGAGCCGAACACGCACGCACGTATATATCTCTCTCCGTGTCATTTGCTCGCGCCGGAAAGCTTTTATGGTCCATTTCCGTTGACGTTTTTGCACGATCCGCGACCGTCCCAGCCAGTGAATCTAACAAGTCTAGTTAGTCGTCGAACAAGCCCTATATAATTCCTACCGATACGCTCTCGGACCGTTCCGCGCGCAACTTCTCGCGTATTACCACCGGCGAGTACTCGTTTCTGCGAACGACGCGTTACAAGCCGCGGAAACAGTATTTAGCGACCCGCCTCCGGATATTAGTTCAACCACACGCGCACCACTTGTCCGACGATTTATTTGTTTCGGCGACGATTCGGGGAAAAGTGCGCGCGGAAACGTTTATCTCGCGCGGATACTTTGCGGATACCATTCGGAATTGCAGTGTTTTCTAGGTTCGTTTATGGTGTTCAGTGATGTGTGTTACATCGATGGTACGCGGCTGTGTAGTTATTCGATGGTTTGAGATGATGGGTTTAATGACTAAAGAATATGTTTCGTTTGGAAAGAATGAGATTTTGTAGAAATGTGGTGTTGGACGAAGTAAATAAGTTAGTTCGGTAGAATAGTTAATAATTGATAGATTGAACATTTTTGCGCAAGATAGAAATTATTTTCGAGAGTTTTAACAAAGAGGAGTTAGATACAAATTTATTTTTTTCTTTAATATTGAAGTGGGTACAAATTTTATTTTTCTTATTTTACAAAATGAATTTTTATTGATAATGGGAATTTATATGTTTACTGTCAACAGTTACATTATATGTTTATGCCAATAGTTGTAATCGAAAGATAAATAATCGAAAGACCAGAGTAACAAGCTTCAGAAATACCTGTTCAATAATTTCATGAAACGCGATGTATTTCGCAGCAAGGAATACGCAATTCCACGTCGCAATCCGGTCAGTAATACATCGTTCTCGTCTCGGCTCTTCTCCCGTGGTTTCGAAGCAGCTCGCCGAGCACGGCCCCGTAGGTTTAAGAGATAAACGCGTATAAAAGAGTAAACTCGGAGATATTTACGTTAGTCTAACCAATTATTGTGCATCCCGTGGCCCCGAGACTCGCTCCGGGTAAACTGTTCGGCATTCGATGCTCCTCTTGCCCGAGCCTCGCTCGGGATAAGCTGTTAAGGGGTTAAATATTGATAAAAGACGAACAAACTTTGATTTCGATTTAAGAGAGACGCGAGCAACACTCGCGGTTTACACAATACGTTTGAAATCGTCATGTGCCCGACTCGTTAGGAAAGGGGTTAATGGCCCTGACAAGTAGACCGAGCATGTGCAAAATGAAAAATTGTTTGCATTATTTGTTAGAAGCCGATATTGCACAGAGATTGATTCTACAATTTTTGAGTATTTTATATTTGTTATATTCACTTCTGTCGTGATATAATATTATTTATATTTATTAATAGCACATTTAACGTAGCATAATATATTTTTATATTTCATTTATATTATATTTTAGTATAATATATTTTTATATTTTATTTATATCATATTTATACTGTATTTGTATTTTGTATTTATATTATGTTTTAGTATAATATATTTTGTATATTTAACCCTTGTTTTCTGAATACGAAATTGATTCTTGTCACTCATAAAAATCAAATTGTCACAATAAAAATTATCTTGAGACGTGATAGAACAATTTTAGTGGTGCCTCAGAGTCACCACTTGAGTGTAAAGGGTTAATATAACATTATATATATAATAATATTTATATCTTCATTATTTTGAATTTATTCATTTATTTATTTTATATACATCGCTAAAAACATATTTTCACAGTAAAGAAAAAAATCCCAAATATTACTAATCGCCATAAACGCAAAATATCCAGTCTAATCACGATCTCGAGCATCTCTCTTAAATATTATCCTCCCTCGCCGCAATACTTTCCGCGGCGATCGAAAATATCCCCGAGCCGCGTCAAAGGCGCGGCATCCAGCGGCGAGCTATAAATATACATTTAACAGAAGAAACGTCGCCGGATTTCGGTTTTTGCGATTGAAATCGCAACAGGAGATTGTTCCGGCGATACAGGGCGTTAAAGCGCAAGCGTGTTTCTCGATCGATCACCCCGCTTTATATCTCGTTAAGGAGATTTCATCGGGGGAGAGCGGCGACGGCGGCGTAGGGGCCAGCCGCGTTGTCCGACTAATTCCGTAAACTATTCAATATTTGCATACGCGTACAATAACCGCGGCGTCAAGGGTTTAATGATGTGTTAGCTGGATCCTTTAGAGGCCGGTATATTCCCCTTATGCACTCTTGTCCGCGTGCCGATCCAACGTCAAACACTTTAACACGCTTTATCGAGCACGATTGGCTGCTTCTGTGGTCGCGAGATCGGATAGATAGTCCGTCGGGCTAAGGGGGAGCCAATGGCTACCGATCATTTCTTCACGACCGACCTACGAACCTCCCGCGATGATTATGCAACTTCGACGTCTACCGTTTCGGCGGCCCAACCATAACGCCGTTGGGCTGCAGACGATGACTAGACAAATTTTACGACTGTCTTCGCGAGCACCGAGTGGTATTACGTTGTGATCGCTTCGAGGAGAGAGACGTCATTGTGTTGTCATTGTCCTTGGCAGCTGGGTAAATATTTCTCGACGATCTTTGCGCTGTTTTACAGCGTTTGTTACAACTAATTCGATCGTTACGACGATCTTTTTATTCTTGAATTTATGGTGAAAGGGAACATGATCGATGTTGGCCTCCGCATCTTCCTCTTTGCTATTCGTTTTAGAACAATTCTACTATGATTTGTTGTTTAGCGATGTTAATCGGTTTCGGAAAATAGTAATTTATTTCACATCGTCCTTCGACTTGGAAATAAAAAGGAAGAATTTTGGAGGAGGCAATTGTTAAATTGAGTCGCGAGGCTCTAATAATCGTACAATTTTCTTATAATTACTACGATCAGAATTTATTCGATCTTCACTAATTTCACAGAAGAACAAGGAATTTTATATTCATTCTATGCTTCTACATCTACTCGAACATTTAAATATTCCTAACAAGAAAATAAAATTCCAAAAATTTTAAAAACTGATAAACTTTCATACCTAACAGTCACCAGAAATCTCCATCACGAGTCCTTAGAGTACGTCAAAGGGTTAAACAAAGTGTCAAAGAACTTCGTACGCGAGACAATCGTCTTCGAATCGTTTCAGTAGACCACCGACATCAAAATGTATAATTTCTCCACCAAAGGATCCCCGTCGCCGCTTTCAAACATATAGAACAATTCGAGCGATCGTTCGCGGCGCCTCGGCGTCGCATTCAAGCTCGACGGTTTCAGCCTCTCGTATAAGCTCATTATCCAGAGCGTTAGTTAATGCATAGCGTTTCGCGGAAACATCGTTATCGTAGAGAACTGGTTTGAGAACGCGCGCGCGCGCGCGCCTAGTAGGAACCTTCGAAAAACCGTAAAACGGACTATTCGATAAAATATAATAAAGGGGCGGACTCTTAATTTACTTTGGACTGGGGTAGCTGGACGACCGTCGCGAGACTCTAAAATAAGAGATTGGACTCTAAAACAAGAGATCGGACTCTAAAATAAGAAATCGATCTCTAAAATGAGAGATCGGTCTCTAAAATAAGAGATTGGACTCTAAAATAAGAGATTAGACTCTAAAATAAGAGATCGGACTCTAAAATAAGAAATCGATCTCTAAAATGAGAGATTGGTCTCTAAAATAAGAGATTGGACTCTAAAATAAGAGATCGGACTCTAAAATAAAAGATCGGTCTCTAAAATAAGAGACCGTGTGTCCGCGGCGTCGTTATTACAATTCG
>NW_027581419.1:0-4316 GCF_028453695.1 Augochlora pura
GCTCGTATCCGCCGCGTTTCCGCGGTGTTCGGTTTCCGTTTCGCGGCCCCACGAAACCGAGAGCCTTTCGTTCCCGCGGAGCGGATTCTCGCGCGCACGCTTCTTCCGCGCCGATACGATAGCTCCACGGTGGCGGTGGCGGCGGCGGCGTCGGACCCGGCTCGCATTCCGATCGGCGAGAAAAACACTGGGGGCCGCAGACCGCAGAACGGTAGCCCATTCACACGGTCTTCTCTCCAGTCCGCGGCAGTTCGGTTTCGCGGTGCCCTCTCGACAGGTGAACGCTTTGCCCGGCTGGGTATATACCTGCGCGAGAGAACCCGTATACGCCTCTCCCGGCTGTCACGTAGACGCACGTGCAGCACACAACGCGCGGCTCCGCTCCGCGCCACAATAAACTCGCTACCATGGATAATGCCTTCCTACTGTAGCGAAACAACGCCGGAGAAAGACCCAGAGAGAGAGAGAGAGAGAGAGAGAGAGAGAAAGAGAAAGAGAGAGAGGGAGGAATTGCGGCTCTTGATGGATTCCGTGAATCGCGAAGCAGAGACGCTAACCCCGGACGGAGATCAAGGGTGGCGCGCTGACTCCGACCGGAAGTACCGGCTATTGTGGTCCGCGGGGCTAATGCGAAAACTTTCGACGGTTTTATGACCGAGTCCTCGCGACACGCCGCGACATTGTGTAGGCCGGCTCTTTCCGCCTAGCGTCGTTCAACAAGTGCCAACAGTCGCTGTATATTAACCCCTTGCACTCGAGTAGTGAGTCCATGGCACCACTGAAATTGTTTTATCGTGTCCAAAGATCATTTTTATACGAATAAAGTTTAGATTAAAAAATTGTTAAAAAATTAAAATTAAAATTAAATTAGTGTAATTGTTGGTATGAGTCACAAGGATCAGTTTCGTATGAATAAAAGTGCGCTTTGTTACATAGAATGGAAATATGAGCCAGAAAGATTATTTCAGATTTATGGTCAAAATGACTTCGAGTGCAAAGGGTTAAACCACATCGATACAGTTTCATGCAGCTTTCTGACTCATATTTTCCTTTCAAACCAAATCAAACTAGATCAATGTGATTTGACCTCATTCTCCAACGATGATATCACCGTAAATCAAACTGTACCACCGTCACTATATTTTAGACTCTGTTTTTAAGCAGCATGGCATCGTCAAACAGCGTCAAACATCGCGCAACATGAACTATCCTTCGATCCTATTTGATCCTATTCAATAATTAATATATAATAAGTCCGTCTCCTCCAATCACGTCATCGCTATTCCTCCAAATTCACTATACCACCAAAACAAGCGCCACGAAATTCATCACAGACACGCATCCTTCAGAGAATCGCGTAGCATACTTGGTCCAACTTCGCAGCCAACTCGTTCGCGCCGCCGCATTTTAACGGCGCCGTTAAAAATGCTCGCTCTCAATAAAACGCGGCAGCTTGTAAAACGTTTATACAAGAGAAGATTTGAACGGCGAAGTATCCGGCTTTTGCATTCGGAGAGCGTCCCGCGACATAAAAGACACGGCCGGTGGCGCACCTCCTACGACGAGCGCCGTTTTTTCGCGTAATAAACCCACCGGCCACGATTTCGCTGGCGAATCGCAGAGCTCGTCGTGAGAAATTTCGAGGCTGTATCGCGAGCCGGCAGAAAAAGGCGCATCCGCGACGTCGCGTTCTCTCGCGAGCGTGCGAGGCTTGGAAAAACCGACGCCGTCTGAAACGGTGCATTACACCCCCAAAGATAGTGCATGCTACCGCGTGCTATATTTAATTTCTCGCGTTATAATTATGGTACAGGAAATGGCCCAATGATACAGGAAGACTATCTTCAAGGGATTCTTGAGGTGGATTCAAGTAACTTTTTCCTTTATACAAATGTTCTCCGAGCCTAGTTAACTATTGATTAATGAAAAATAGTGAGAACCTAGACATAACCTCAACATCTAAAATAAGACGTCTTAAAGACAACCATTTTATACTATATCACGTTCAAACGAACGCACTCGAGACAGTCAGTGCTCACTGGACAGAAAAATATTTAACAATATTTATAACCTATGTATGTCCTTTCGCGCGCACGGTGTCCTATAGAGGCCCGTCCTAGTCGTCCTCGCCTACACGGCGGAAGCAGAAATTTAGTGAACTATACCACCCCGTGGCGCCTATGGCCGTCGCCGTAACGCGTGAAATCTTATTACCGCTCCGAGTGACCCACTTTTCTCGCTCGCCCCCATAAAGACACCGCGCTCTGCCATCGCTATTTATAGACCTCATGAAAACGCCGGTTCCCCGCGATAAATTGTCCGTCGATGATATTAACCCCTTCACGTACCATTTTCCTCACCGTTACCGCGATTAGGAATTTTTCGGTATAATTTCGTAAAAGTGACGTTAATGTTTATTCCATGCTTTAATATACTTAAAAATAATTTAGGATACAAAAATGCTTAAATATACTTAAAAATGCTTAGATATTAATAACAAGAGATTAGAATTTTATTTCAACTTTAAAGAACAGAATTAGGAATTTTTCAATTGGTATACTTTCTCAAAAGAGACAGAACATTAATGTTTATTCCATGCCTGAATATACATTACATAACCTGACATAACCTGAATACACTTAAATGCTTAAATATTAATATCAAGGAATTAGAATTTTATTAGATTTCATAAAATATTGTTGAAAATTACATACAAAATTGTTGAAAATTCAATGAAAAATTGTTGAAAACTACACAAAAAATTGTTGAAAGTATAGCTGTTATATGAGTCACGAGATTCATTTTCATCCGCTTGGAATTAATTGTCTAATATAAAATCGAAAAGCTGTATGTCAGAAAAATTATTTTATATTCGCAGCTAAAATGGCTCCGACCGCAAAGGGTTGTCTTCGGCTGTTCTGTACGAGCAGGATCGCTTCCGGTTGCCGGCCTTGAACCGGCCCCCGCGCCATCGTCGGACGTTAATTAAGAAACTATCTCGACGCTGCGGGGGTGGTGGAAGGTGCACCACTCGCGGCCGTAAAGGAATCCCAGGATTCTTTAACCGGGAGGCCCCCCCAGCGATGATTGACGATGATCGATGAGCCGCCGGTGAACTATGAACGTTTTCACGCGCGGTCCCCGTGTCCCGTAGCCCAGCGTCCGAGGAGACTGCGCGCCGTATCCTGCTGTCCTAGCCCCGCGGAGAATTTGTCACCGGAAGACACCGGGGGACATACACGCGCGAGACGACGACGCCTTTGGCCGCTTCTTATGGCCGAGGCAAATTTATTCGAATTCTTTTCGGATGTGCCGTTAAGCGACGTATTTCCGAGAAGCTTTCACGGGGATTATATGATTTTCTAGGGACGTGGGCTGTTTTGAGGTGAATTTGTGTCGATTTGGAGGTTAGGGCGATAGAGAGAAGTATTGTCTGTTGCTGGGAAGATGGTATAATTTGTGTTGGGGGGCAAAGGGGTTTGTCTATGATTTTGCAAGTGTTAACTAGTTTTTAGTAGGATTATTTATTATTATTTATTACTTATATTATTCCAGCATAACTGTTATTATTATTGTCTATTATTATTATTATTATTATTTTGTTTGTCTACGGTTTTGTAAGTGTTAATGAGTTACTATTAGGATTATTTATTACTTACATTATTCTATTAATATTATTATCATTATTGTTAATAAAAAAAAGTATTGCGTTTTAAAAAGAGTACGAATTAATGTACAGATAAATATTATGTACGAATAAATATTATGTTTAAAAACCAATTAAAGGTACAGCGATTAACTAACCTGCAATAATCGACACTGCCACCCTAATTTCCGCAAAGCGGTAGGCATCGCGCGATAATCAATTCCGCCGGCAATAAGGCGACACCGACGTCCGCCAGCGATTACTATGCCACACAGAGACCATATTTCACGGTATATTCTCATTTCCATCGCGACGCCCCCAAAATCGCTGCTAGGAGATCCATTAATCATTCAGGATCGACAAAAGGAACCGATTTCCGGGCGAACGGCGACTCTAATGAGACGAAACTCGGCCGACAAAAACTCGCATACGAAATCTAATCAGCGTGCTCGTATCTGATCCGGGCATGCTAATAAGGACCGGTTTATTCTTTAATCGACACTTTGGCGAACAACAAAGTGGCTGGGAAAAAAAGCGAGCGATGGAGAGAGAGAGAGAGAGAGAAAGAGAGAGAAAAGAGAGACAGAGGAAGGAAGAGGTTAAGACAGAGAAAAAAATTATCAAGAGAGCAACAAAGAGAAAAATTAAATAAAGAAACTGAATAAAGCGA
>NW_027581420.1:0-4316 GCF_028453695.1 Augochlora pura
CCGTCGTTTTCGTTGACGAACGGCGTCCTCTCGATCTCCTGGTGCGTCCGAGAGTGGACGAAATTCGCCGTGTGTCCCCGGGGCCTGCGCTCCCCGTTTCGTCCAATAGAGAGAGAGAGAGAGAGAGAGAGAGAGAGAGAGAGAGAGAGAGAGAGAGAGAAAGAGAGAGAATGATAGAAAGAATAACGTGAAAACCGCTCTCTTTCGCAAAAAGTTCTTCCGCCACCGATTTATCCAGCGTAATTGCATTTTTCCTTCACTCGGGGACCGGTTTTATTAGAAATAATTGAGTCCGGCCGAGGCTTGGCCCGGCCGACTGTTTTTGGTGCCGCTTTGTGGCTCTCTGTTTAATTAACTTCGACGCCACGTTGTCGGCGACCGGCACCAGTTTAGATCAAAGGGAAGGCGGCCTTGATATCACGGCTACCAGGGAATTGTATCGCCGCTAACACGGTCGGATAATACACGGAAAACTCGGATCACAAGTCTTCCTCTTAGGCGGGGCACACCTTTTTTACTCTACCGACTCGATTTTCTGTCTTTGCTTTTTGACGAACGACGCCATCGAACGAAACCCTCTCGGCACGAAAGCTCGGCGCGTTAACACTTGGACCGTCGAGCCGGAAATAATCTCAAACATACCGTGAAGGCAAAGCGATTTGTTTGAGAGACTGCGACTGTTATTGCTAGACCGCGGATTTTATGCATTTACGGCAAATACGAGCGGATCGAATAGAAAGCGAGGATGGTGAAAGAATTTCAGGATATTGCTGCATTACTTTTAATTCATTGAGTGCAGACACGGTTTTTAATCAAAATTGACGATTTAATTATTATTAGCGAGCGCGTTTGTGTATAAAATTGTACAAATGAAATCATCTGTATGCTAGTTTCGGTCGTATTATTTGTAATATTGTTTTAAGAACGTGACAATGTACGCGGAGTACTGTAATGAGTATTAGGAGAAGTTTGAAATAATTTCCAATGCAACTGAGAAGAATCTATTGTTTGCGGGTTGCGGGTGTTGAAGTCAGATTAATCTAGAGATCATATAGATCGAATTAAAGTTATAAAAAGTCAAGTAGAAGGCGAGGAGTAATAGCAACCATCCGCCATATTGGAAAATATATCCGCTCTTTGCTCGTCTTAGAAAAATTTCGTTTCTTGATTTATATTAAACAAATGTTGCGGGTGTTGAAGTCAAATTAATCTAGAGATCGAATAAACGGTATAAAACCTAAAAAAAGCAATATCAAATAAAATAAGAAAAGAAAATAAATGTACACAAAGAACAAAATAATTGTCCGATAATGAAAAGAGAAGTTACTCTTACGGCACCCCTCCTCTGATATTCACTTCCGCTTCACGGGGAACGAAAGTTGAATGGAAACGTGTTTCATCTTTCGGTAATAATGCCCCCAGAAATGCATAAAAGCCGGGCGATCGAGCGCGAGCCAAGTTTCACGCGAAAGTTCGTCGACATGAATTTTCGGTGCGGATCTTCGCGCGCGCGCGATTTGTAAGTTTCGCGGGGAATACTGGAAAGTATGATAGGGCACTCGTTGCACCGCGACAGAAACCAATCGTCGAAACTCGTAACACGATTTCAAAGCGAAACTTGAGGTCACAGTTGCCTTCCCCCCCCCCCCCCGCGCGGCGGCGGCGGTGTCCGGGTGTTTGCCGGATTTCGTCTCGCCGCACAGTTTTTCGTGTTCCGCGAGCCGGGCATTTCCATGACGGGAAAACGATGCCGCAGTATTTCAGCCGTTCGAACCGAAACGACTGGAGCTGTATTCCCGGGGAGGACTTCGCGGCCATTTTTCGAATCAATGTATTTATTGTCGTTGTTCGATTCGCGGTACGCGCGAAATCTCGAATGGTCTCGCTAAAATACGGACAACGCTTCTCGATATTTCTCACACTTACGGTCGTTAATAAAATTGCTCGTCGACCGGGAATATTTATTTTATTTTAGTATTGTAGTAATTTAGTATTTTACTATTTTAGTTTTTTAGTTTTTTAGTATTGTAGTATTTTAGTATTTTAGTATTTTACTATTTTACTATTTTACTATTTTACTATTTTACTATTTTACTATTTTACTATTTTACTATTTTACTATTTTACTATTTTACTATTTTACTATTTTACTATTTTACTATTAGCTTCCAAACTTTGTTCTCTAAACTTTCTGCTAATAAAATATACTTTACACAATTATCTCAAAAACTATATAAAAACCGAGTAATTATTAATCGATTGTTCATCATTACATCCATAATGAATTTACGGCATTATCAACTTGCTGTTAACGTTTCTATCATTTTAAACTGTAGCCGCAACGTTGCCAGAAGTGCAGCAAACACAGTCGAATTATTAAAGTCCGTCCGCGATGAAAGTTTCAGCGGAACAAGCACTCGGAGCAGTCGGCACGCGCATTCGTCAACAACTAACTACCACGAACAATAAGTCTGAAACGACCGGCATTCGATCACGATAGCCTAATCTATCTTCGCTGCGGACCCACCTTCCAATTAAACTTGCCGATGCCTCGTCGTTCATTGCGACAAACAACGATGTCCGTTCAAGGAGCGCCGCAAAAAGCAAGCTTTTCCGGGGCCGCGACGCGTGCAAAATTAACGACGCAGAAACGACAGCGTCGCTCCTTCTTTTTTCACGGCGTTTCTTTTCCCTCGATTTCGGCGGAGCGCGCGCCCTTTATCTCCGCATTCTCGAGATTCAAATGTTCCCGGTTTTCGACGTCCATTTCTCCGCAGACCGTCTCGGCTTATTCCACCGTCAACGTAACTACTAACAAATATTTTCCGTCCGAAAAATGATTTATAACATACTCCGCGTCAACTTCCGTAAACAATTATGCAATGAACGCGGTTGGCGAAAGAGCGCCGTCTACCCTTGAAAACGTGGCGTCTTCCAAGAGGACGAGGAGACTTTAGTTTCGTCGTGGAGAGAAGCCTGGGAAAAATTGATTAAACTCCACGCGGACGTTTGAAGTCGGAGAAATTCCGTGGACGAAAGCGTCCGTAGATTTTCGTCCCGCGTTCGAGTAAGAAACGCGCGGATATAAATTCAAAATAGACGTTGAAAAATAAAGACTTTTCTCGTTGGAATAAGTCGAGAGACTCGTCCGCGTAACATGTTTTTCGACCGAGTTACAGCGGTTCGAACATCGGCAATTTTTCGAAGAAAATTAGCCGAGGCCCGCGGAGGAGAGGAGAGTTGCCGAGTCGCGGCACGGACCTCGTTTCTTGAAATTCCCCGGGCAACTTTACGGTGAATCTAATTATAGGTAGAGCCGTCCTCTTTCTACCGGCGCGGGTCAGGGATGGCTGACTTATCGGGCGAACGACGCGGTAATCCACTAATACGGCTAACAAACTCGCCACGTCCGACCCCTGTTTCCGTCGTCGGGCGACGAATACGCGGGGCCCTTTAAATGAACTTCTTTCCCCGTGAATCTACCCAAGCCAGCCAAGCCGCAGCCCGGTTTCTTCGTTATCGGCTAAGAAGCCGGGTTAGAATGACTTTCGCGTCCCTCTGAATTTATAGACCGAGAGAGCCTGGACAGGTTCAGCCGTCGTCCCTCGGCCACCTCCCTCCTACGGAGTCCCACCCCGTCGCCTCGTATTTTCCTCCGGTGTCACCCCGGAGACGCCTTGGAACGGGTTAAGTAATCGACGGGTAACTCGGCGACGTGGAGCCGTGCGCGCTATTCCTTCACCTCCCCCCAACCCCCATGGAGAACCGAGCGTCGCGGACGGCGAGAATTCGTTTGGAACTTCCTCGATCTTACGCGAGAAAGTTTTATATTTTATAACGGAGCGTCGGTTCGTTAAACGTGCGACGATGTTTAGGCAAGTTCCGTCGATTAAGTTAGTCGCGGACGCGTTGAAACGTGATTTTACGAGCATTCGATTGGTTATCTGCCGCGGAGAGTAATTGATTTGTCGTCTGGACTTATCAGCGAATGATTTTATTGGCAGAGAAGTCATTCGTGGATAAAAGTCTGTAGTTATTGTCCGGGTGGGGATTTTCTACGATTTTTATTCGAAGTAACTGAAGCGACGAATAAAAATGTCGACAAATAACACGCGAGAGTGAATAAAAGTGACTATAAATAACGATTTTATTCCGATAAATTGATATTTGTTATTTTCAAACAGTGTAATAAATATACGGTGAAATGGAAGGGTGGAATTTTATTCGAATGACGATCGATTCTGTACGCTACGCTGGCGAGTATGTGTGATTGAGTTATTCCGATCGAAATTCTTGTTTTTCGATGATTTATATTG
>NW_027581421.1:0-4315 GCF_028453695.1 Augochlora pura
GTTTAGATTTAGAAAATTGTTGAGTAGTGAGACTGTTGCGACGAGTTGCAAGAATATTAATTTCGGACGCATAAAAGTGCACACTTTATTGCATAGAATAGAAATACTATGGACCCGGAAAATTGTTTCACGTTTACAGTTGTAATGGCCCCGAGTGCAAAGGGTTAACCTCTTGGGCGCGACTGGATTTTGCGCGAATGAAGTTTTTCGCAACTAAATTATCATTTTTCTTAATATATATTTTATTTGGTATAGCGATAGTTATATACATTCTTTGCTTAGTGTATCGTATATATACACTTTCACTTTCATCGTTTACTTTAATACGTAATAATACAATTGAGTGAAGCACGAAATGTCCACGAAAATACTGGCGCTTCGTGCTTAAGAGGTTAAGTTAAAGATATACGAGGAGGATGAAGAATTTTTGAAACGTCAATGCCTCTCAACAATATTTGTGAAATTATGAAGTTCATATCACAAGTTTAGTGACTCGTAAAAATATTCGGACGCTAATATAACTTTGACTTCTACACCATGCATTTAAATAAATATGCATTGAAAGGAAAAAATCCTATGTGCTATATTAAAATAAATCATATAAATAACGAAGTACGACGAACTTCCAATTTAGTATAAAACGTTATCTACGTAATTTGAAAAGTATGAAAAAGTATCGATATTTTGGGAGTAACTGTACATAAAACTGAAACCTTTATTTAATTCTTTCAAGTTCGATTAACCTCTGAAACATACGTATATCTCTATTGGTCTAATTAATGTTGCGCAAGCTTTCACCGTCGCCGCGGTAAGTTATTTTCGTTGGGCGCCCGAGCTGTATCAATGAGAAATCGGCGAACTTGTAAACACAGCATCGGCAAATATTGTGGAAACGGAATGTGGGTCATGGAGACCGTCAGGCGGGCGCACCGGGCACAGGGATGAATATAATACTCGGCGAATATCTGTCGCGTGAACGACGACGGCACCAGTTTGTTCAACCTGATAATTAATTGGCATACTGATCGGAGGATTTTCACACGATGCTGTCCCGGTTCGATCGCGAGACCTCTTTCGTCTTGTGCTCGTAATGGAGGACGGTTGACCTCCAGTCAACCGGACCGCGGGTCAACCGATCAAGTCTTCATTAAAATGTATGTATATGTCCTTGACTGAATGAAATGATAACTAAGCCATATTTCGTGACCGTCCGACCACGAGGCGATCCAATAAATAGGTGGAGATATTGTTCTAAGCTATTTTCAAAATGGCCGCCTTTTTGACTGTAAAATAAGACTCTAAAGTATAAAAGCAATTATGCCAGCAGAACCCGCAGTGTAGTAATTAGTTTATTTAAACGTTTTCTAACTTCTTTAGTAATGCTTCTTCATTTATTCTGCGATACAGGTTTTGTAAACTATATTTTCCTTTTTGCAAATAAAATTAATTTATTCGCAATTGTGTAAATTAAAGAATCAAATTATATTTTATACATAATTATTGAAAGTTCAGGAAGACGATTGATTTCTAATGGAATTTTCTATTATCTTGTAGATAAGTAATATACATGGCGTTCCAAAAGTCACTCGCAATCGTGGAATAACGAGTTCCTCAGGTCATTCGAAGCAACTTTTTTCTTTACAAGAATTTTCTCTGGGGCGTCGTTAATGAGTTATTAGTAAAAAGCAGTGGCCAATGAGAGGCGAGCGCGGCTGACTCAAGGCGGTCGAGCCAATGAGAGGCGAACGCGGCTGACGCAAGGCGGTCGAGCCAATGAGAGGCGACGCGGCTGACGCAAGGCGGTCGAGTCAATGAGAGGCGAGCTCGGCTGACGCAAGGCGGTCAAGCCAATGAGCGGGACTGCCTCGCGCGAGCTCTTGTCCCATTGGTCATTCTTTTTCTTTAATAACTACTAAATAAAGCCGCGGATAAAATAACTGTAAAGGAAAAAGTTATTACAAATGATCTCAGGAATGCTTTATTTCATAATTATAAGGTTAAGGACGGTTTCGACGGTATATGTATACGTCTTAGGTAGCTTTCGGAAAAGGAATCCATCTGTTTAGACTTCATTCGTTTAGTATGACATAAGAATTAATTTAGACCGCAAGTTTACTACTTACTGACGTCGTTGATATTTTTACATTCCCAATACCATCGGATAATAAACGTATCCGGAATTTTTAGAACGACCTTTCGATGTTGTGTAGTTCGTATAAAAAGAGCCCAGCGTTGAAACAATTAAGGGAATAAAACAATTTGGTATTTACGGTCGACGTGACACGATATCTACCGTCCACTTAGCTCGATTATTTCGTAAAGCTCTATTTTTATAAATTCTATAAATTTTATAAATTTTATAAATCAGATGAAGGTGTTGACACAATGTTAATTATAATGCTCGTATAAGAGACACCGTGCTTCCTTTTCAGGAACAATTATTATAGGCAGCCTGTCCTCTATCCGTTTTTAGTCGAAACGTATCCGGTTCTCCGCGTCGGTCACATAAAAAAATAACCCCGATTGAACTTCGTAAAGCGTCGCGGAAAATTCTATTATTATCGTTATTTCGCACCGGTGAAAACGTTCCGCATCGGGCGGAACCCGTTTAATTCGATAAAACAATCGGAAATCTTCGACGTCGCCGGACCGTTTCATTGTATTCATTAACCTTTTATTAGCGTTACATTGTTTTTCGTGCCGCGTCCGATAACTTTCGTCCGATCCGACGTTTCCACGATCGACGAAAGCGATTTCTCCACGGAATTTCGTCGCGGTTCGCTCGAACAGAAAAATATTTCGCGGGAAATACTTCAATTTGCAGCATTCTGTACAAACGAAGTCCAACAGAATTTGATTTGATATTCTCTGCCATTTATCGTCCTTTAATTGTTTTCCCACGCGAAGGGTGGATGCATTTTTTTTTTTAAAAAAATCGGATTTGTTGTTTCGTGAATCGCGTGTTTCACGAATAACATACCCACGTTGATTTGTATGATCCGTAACTTGATTATGTCTTCTGTGATTCGTGAAGCGTATATGAACAAATGAAATACGGTACAACATTTTTTATTGAGGGACTCATTTTGCCAATAAACTCGCAGTAATAATAATAATAATAAATCCAGTTTTTCATAAGAATCCATGCTCTAATTATTGCAACCTGGAAAAGCTAGAAATGGATCGTCTACCCAGACGCGCATGATTTTTTAATAATCGCGGACGTGGAATGTTCGCGTAGGTGAGTGGAATTAAATTAGGAGTTTCTCTACGATGAAAACACTGGCCGCGAAAAATGGAGGGGGAGAGGCGGGAAGGCGGCCGTCGGAATAAAGCGTGGTAACCGACGTAGAAGAAGAAGAAAGCAAGGGCGTGCACGGGAGAGCTCAAAGAACGCGGCAAAGCAATAAAGAGGCGAGGCCGCGGGAGTTTGTGAATTTCTGGTCGGTAAATATACTATTCGGCGGTAGTCGGGGTTCCAACGGGAAATCTGGGAAAACATTGGACGCCGAAATTATTACGGAGATAGTCGCGTTCACTTTATCCGCGATTATTTAAACCTCTTCCTACTTCGAGGATTCTACACCGTAATGAGATTTCTCCCTTTGTCCGCTGTTTCATGCGAATTTTCTTCAGCGCGAAATATTGATTGGAATTTATTTTGTTTCCGTAACCCGATGACCACGATGCAGCCTCTCCGATTGGATCTCTTTAATCGATTTAAAAATTATTTATAGTTTATTTTCGACTGCGCGCCTGATAGTCGACGTATCGATTTAATTGGACGCGGCGGAACAAAGGCTTCATCAATTTTCGTTAATTAACGCCTTTCGAGGGCATCTCGTTTCGCACGATATTTAATTTTAGTTCGCTGTATATTACGCGCTGTTACCTGCGCTGTCTCTGCAAACTGCCTTTGAAGGATTCGATAGTTTTTAAGTAAAATCATCGTCGCAATCAGCTTTGCTGTTCCCGCGTCATTAGCGAAGGAGCTTCTATTTATGATCTAACAGAACTGTTCCTGTTTAATTTGCTATTCAGTTTGAGACGTTGTCAAAGATGCTCGACTTAGACCCTTGCGGCAACGTGGATGGGTTAAACTTTACAAGATATTATTTCACTTGATGTTAGTGTTATGGTTAATGTGATTTTTAATGTGATGTTTAATGTGATGTTTAATGTGAGATTTAATATAATATTTAATATGACATTTAATATAATATTTAATATGACATTTAATATAATATTTAATATGACATTTAATATAATATTTAATACCGTATTTTATATAATATTTAATACAATATTTTATATT
>NW_027581422.1:0-2752 GCF_028453695.1 Augochlora pura
GGAACGTCGATAATTACCGAACGGCCGAGTTTCATCGGGCCAAAGATAACCGGTCCGGGGCCGAGGGGTCGGATGACGGACAGGTGTAAAATTGGACTGCGGTAAATCTTAGGCTGCGCTGTCGGGCGTAGCTGGCTCGCTGAAACATGGATTAATTACGCAGCTTGACAGTGCTGCGGTCGGCCGGTCGCTGCGACCGCCGGTTGACACCGGGGGACACAGAGAACCCGGGGCTGCCTCGGCCAAACGGAGATACCTCCTGATTGCGAATCTCTTCCCCGTGCCTCTTTCCGTGGACGAATCGCGCGGAAACGGGGCGCCGTCAACGTCCCCGACAATTCCCCCGGTGGCGGCCGCGGCGGGCACGGCCTCCGTGCTTGCGGTAGGGACACGCGAGATAGAATTTCGGATGAGCAACGGCTCGCGCGGACGCTCATTAACGACCGCGGACGACGCGCGCGCGATTTCTTTCGGCGCCGGACGCGGACGCGCGCCGCGTAATTCCCCCGGATCCGACGACCCGCATCGGATTAAAAACAACCCCTTCCCCTCCCCACGCGATTTTAGTGGTTCTTTCCGCTCCTGTTAACTCCCGGAACGCGCACACTATACGCGGAACACGTACATGCATGCACGCGTTACATATACATACAGACAAACGTGTACGCTCGTCCGTGATAACGTAAATTGTACCGTGTCTAACGTGGACGTACTAATTCCGCGTCGCGTCCCAATCAGAGTTCGCCGAAATTCGTCGAGCGGCGAACGAGACGCTCGCGGAATGAGTTTATTCGGAGAAGAATTAAATTCGCGCCCGTCGAATAAATACGTTTATTTGAGAAGAGTTCATTCGGATGACACGGCGGGGAGGATTTTTATTCGTTGAACACGTTGGTTGACGAGCTCAAAATATTTCATGGTATTAACGTGGATTATTTCCATGAATTAATATCGGTGAAGTAAGGTATAGATGAAAGAATAGAATAAAATAGACGTTTTTAAGACGTTAAACAGACGTCGTTAAGACGTCTAAGAGTCTAATGTCTTTATTAGATATTTGGGACGCCTTTAATGCGTATAAATAAAAAATAGAATAAAATGTACGTTTATAAGACGTAAAGCAGACGTCTTCAAGACATTTGAAAGAAGTCTGTTGCAGAACATTCGGGACGTCTTTAAGACGTAAAATAGACGTTCAAGACGTCTGCGAGAAGTCTGTTGCAGGACGTTCGGGACGTCTTTCAGACGTAAAACAGACGTCTCCAAGACATCTGAAAGAAGTCTGTTGCATGACATTCTTGACGTCTTTAAGCCATTAATGCTGCATCGTGAAACGTCGCGCATCAAACGCGCTAAAAAGACGTTCGATTCGTCTTCGAACGCTGCGACTAAAAAATGGCGAGGACTCGCCGCGAATGGATCGCAAACGGCAGCTCCGTCGGGTTTTCCCCACGCGGATCGCCCCCGCGCGTCGTTGCCCGATCGAACGAAGAAGTATAGCCGGCGTGCGAGGCGTGCACGCGTGCTATTCGTCATCCGACTGGTAAATTACAATGCGCCGTGTGCAGTTCATTGTACCGCTGGATGCGTCTATATACCCGCTTTATTACGTAATTTCAGTCGGCAAATTATTACAATTCGTCCCGGCGGTTTGCACTGTTAACGATGTTTGTATTATACCTACGTACACAGGTGCACGGGCGTCCAGCCACGGGGCACACGCACGTACACGTACAGAGGCGTTCCACGGGCTTGTAGCCGAGCCGAGCGACGGCGTTGCACGCGTGAACGAGTGACAAATAGTGGCATCGATAGAGGGGACCCCGCCTTTGGTATTCAAATCAAACACTTTGCGCGTATCTACATTTATAAACGTCTATTATCGTTCCACGGGATAATGAATCGCCAATTGATTACCATGCAATCAATGGGACGCGTCCAATAAGTGCAACGGGTCATTTGCCGCGGGAACCGTTCCCATCCGGAAAATCCACACCTGCGAGATCGTCGCTCCCCGCTTAGGAAAAACCCGGATTCTTTTTTCCGGGCAGATCCGCGGCGCGGAAACCGTCTCGGAAAATTCCTTATCGATAGACCGTGAACTTTTTCATTTTGCATGAAAGTTCCACCGGCACGCTCGTCGAACGGTGGACGGCTTTTCTTTTCCGATCTATTTCACGGCTGTCTTGATTGGCCAATTTTATGCTTTTCTTTAATCATGGATAACGATATTCAGATACATGTAAATAATTTCGAGTAAAAATCAAAGTTAGACCAACACTTGGTCCGAATACTTTTGGTAGTCGCTGTACATTTCCCTCGCGTCGACGCATCGAGACGAAGGGGATCCCGGGAACGGTGCGTCAGGAATTCGGTGTCTCGGGCGGATAGAGGGGTCGGCAACGGTGTAACGCGTTGGTACCGAGGGGGTCGGGCCATTGCGGGCCGTAAACTTGGCGCGGCCTGGAAAATAAAGACCGTGGATATCCCGCGTGGGAATCGTTCGTTATTAGCCGGCCGGCAATAATTTTCCCTTATTGCCGCGTAAACGATGCACTCGGTGGGCGTACGGCGTGCCCGCCGCCGCAGAGGGAGAGTTTAAGGGTTGCCACGCCGCCAGACGCGGACACGAGAACGAGCACTCGGGTCGGGAGGGCCACGGACACCGCGGACCGGAAGAAGAGTCGGTCGAGAGCGGCGGCGGCGAGAGAGAGAGAGAGAGAGAGAGAGAGAGAGAGAGGAGGAGGAGGGC
>NW_027581422.1:2852-4315 GCF_028453695.1 Augochlora pura
CAAAAATTGTCTGGTCCTTTTATTAAAAATATTAAGGATAAATGAATATTATTAATTTCTTTTAAATCGAAGTGAAATTCAATTCTTCCGTTGTCAAAGGTTGAAAATTAAAGTAGATAAAAATAACGAAAGAAACAGAAATTGTTAGGTCCTATTAGGGAAAATATTAAGAACAAATAAGTGCTAATTACTACAGTATGAAAGGAGTCTTAGTGGAAGGAGTTAAAAATGGTTTCGAAACGCGATGGAACAATTTTTCATGGTGCCTTAAAGTGATCTTTTCTTACATCGCAAAGGATCAATTAATGACGAAATTTTCTAGACCTCAAGACGGTGGTCATCGAGTCAAAAGCGACCCGGGCACAGCCCGGTCGAGGGTTAATGCGAGATAAGTCCGGAGATCGGCCGCGGCTTAACGACTCCATCGGACCGATTAATTTGTCAAGGTTTCCCCCTCGGCGAAGGAGCGTCACTCGACGACGTCCTCCAAAGACGGCGGTGGGTCTCCTCGAGGAGAGAGAGAGAGAGAGAGAGAGAGAGAGAGAAGCATCCTTGGCCCGGCGAGTTATCCTCCGGACCAGGATGCGGCGAACCCGCACTCGCGCACAGACGTAACTCGGCGTTCAGACTTTTATCCTCAAAGGGATCGCGAGAGGGTAACGCTGAGCTATGCATCCCACCGCGCGTCGCCCGTATACTTTCCCATCTTCCTCGACCATTTGCTCCTCGAGGGCCGACCCCCTTCCTTCCCCGCCCTCCGCGCCCTCCGCGCCGCCGTGGAAAGAATACGTCGGATCGCATCGACGGCGACGCGACCTCTTCCTCTATCTCTCTCGCTCTCTCTCTCTCTATTTCTCTCTCGCTCTCGTCTGCTCCACACTCGAGCTGTGAATAAACAATTTTCCACCTTTCTTCCGTCAGCCGAAAGGACTCCTCCGGCTTCTTTCATCCGTGGAAAAGCGGAAATCGGTCTGGGAACGTTCTTGATCGACCGCGAATGCCAACTTTTAATTAACCCCTTGCAATATAATAACGAGACAGTTATATAGTGATACAGTGACACGTGATAGAAATTCCTTGCGAGATTCGGTAAATACGAATGTTATATACTTCTAAATAAATTAAATTCGATTCTTCTGTTTTTGTATGAAATTTTACTATTTTGATATATTAACTTTACTATTTGACGGATATTAATATAATTGAGTTAGTCAAATATAATTGATAAATATAACTGAATTACTCAAACATAACTGATATGTATATAATTGATAAATATAGTTGATTTATTTTTCCTTCGTTTCAACGCAGCCGATTTTTCCTTCGATTCGGCGAAGTAGCGCCGTGATCGAATTCATAGAACGAAACGAAGGTGGCCTTTATCCACGCGGCCAGGACCGAGATCGCTTTGGGGCAGGGCGTAAAAGATCTCGGTCGGACCGGGCTAGCTCTCGCGCGCTCGC
>NW_027581423.1:0-4313 GCF_028453695.1 Augochlora pura
AGTCTCGCCTAATCTCACCAAATCTCTCGGACAAGTCTATCAAATCCCCCAAATCCCACAAATCCCCGAAATCTCTCAAATCTCCCACCTCTAGAAAATACCCCAAGTTCCGCAGTCGCGAGTTCTCGACCCGCGCGGTCCTTTCGCGGCAGGATCGTTATCAATTCAGGAACGGGGAACTTCCTGTACCCCGGTAGCGCGACGGACCAAGCTTCGTTGCAGACTTCGGGCACACTTTCCGTTCTCTTTGTCCACTGCAAATGCGAACTGCCGCCGATCCTTTGATCACTCGTGCACGGCCTCTCACAGAACTTCGTCCGGGGGGCGCAAAGGAACGCGCGCGCGGATCTCTCGCAGCTCGTTCCGCGTCCACTGATTGGACGAGATATATACTGTGGCGCCGGTGGTCAGTCTTCGTTGCGGTCGACCTTTATCTGCCGATTCAAGGTTGGTCCCCCGTCCGTTTTCGCGGCAAAGGGTTCCATTAACCTTTAACCGTGTACACCGGCTGTAAATTTCATACGGTACACACGGGGTGTGACACAGTTCAGCAACTTCCAACCCTTATCCGGGCTGCCAATTACCGACCAGTTATTGTCACAGCAAATATTCCGCGAATTATTTAGCGCCGGCGGATTTACGGCGGAATTGTGGAAAGGGGTAGAAAGGTGGATCTTTTTGCAAAATAAAAAGATTCCTTAGGAGGAAATGGTGTTTTTTCAAAGCTTTTTGCAGCGGACTGGCGACTCTGAGGCGCCATGAAAAATTGTTATATCACGTTTCAAAATAATATTGACACCATCAAATTTCTTTTAAATAAATTAATTTAACTTAATTTAATTTAATCTATCTCAACTTAATTCAGTTTTATATAATTCCAATTTATTTTAATTTAATTTTAGAGAATAAAAAGCTTCTTCGTGAATCAATAATAATTATTTCTACGAATCGCAGAATTCAATTTAATACATAAAAATATTTAATGCATGAAATTTAGTACATATTTAAAACGCACCAAAATTATATGCGACCCTAAAGGGTTAAATTACACCTACTCCCATTATCGTCCCATAAACGCGTCAAATCCCGGCAGTCCATCGATCCGTTAATACAGGATTACACGAGTTTTTTAAGTAATTAAATTAACGTATATCCCTGGATGATTTGTTTAAAGTTGCGTGGGACCGGCGCTGTTAGCGTAATCCAGTTAGGGGTTAAATGGCTGTCACGGTTGACCCTTGCACGCGATCTGCTTGGTCTTGCGAATTTTAGGCGGGCTGACCTAATTGTCCCACGCTTGCGACAAATAACTATAAATGGAACAAATATAAATACATATAATTTAGTAATTATAATTTATTATTTATCGTTCTGAATAAATGTTATCTTTACCATCATATTAAAAGATGATTGAATTTAAATAACATTTAAATTCATACTTATATTTATATTCTTGTAATTCGGTATTTAATTGATAAACTTTGTTTATTATGTCACTTAATTTATTCCTGGTAATTCAGCCACGAGAGAGAAGGAGAGAGAGAGAAGGAGAGACGGGTATAGAGATGGCGCGAGCAGCGTTATTTACGGCGTGTAACCATTACTACTCCCGGCACTATAATATTTCTACACTAATTAATCCGCGCAGCAGACATTCGATCCACGCACCGCATTATTATGGCTGGCGGCCCCTAACGAATTGCGCGCGGCTTGTGCTCTGTGCGCACTGTTACCCGGTCTCGGCCGCAAACTACCTTCATGCGAGCATAACGGCGATATGGACGGCTATTTCGGATAACTTATGGGGGACGCGCGCGTAGAGAAAGAGACCCGTGGCGGGAGCAGAAAGAAAGGGAAAGAAAGAGAAAGAATAAAAGAGAGAAAGGACAGATAGGTGGATAAATTAATAAATAAATAAGCACGTAGATTCAGGGAGAGGGAGAAGTCTTTTTCTCTAAAAAAAGAGAGAGCGTAGAGAAAAAGAGAGAGAGAGAGAAAAAGGTATAGAGTGCATCTCACTATACATAAATAAATCAATAAATAAATATACAGATTGAGAGACAGAGAAAGAAAGAGCTGAGTAGATATATACAGAAAGACCGACAAAAATAGAGAGAGAGAGGAGAAAGAGAGAAAGTGAGAGAGAGATAGATAAATAGATGGACAAATTGGCGAATAAATAAAAATATGAATTGAGAGAAAAAGAGATGACAGAGAAATCCAGGCACAAAGACTGGCGCTGCCTTTTAATCCCCGGGAGAGAGAGCAACGTCGTCCTCCCATTGGACGGCGTAGCGGTATCGGATACGTCAGCTCGCGGAATTACGGCGATTGTCCACGTGGCCATTATACTTTTCGAGAGGCAGCGCCGCGCGCGCGGAGAGTGTACGCGTTTTAGTTAATGCGTCCCGGTCCGAGGGAGCCCCTCCGCGCGCGCAAATTGAATTGTCGACGAGTGGGAAACATGCATTTCCATAATCGATATCTCTGCTATCAATAAAAGCGTCTCCGGTCCGCCGCGTTCCTCTCTCTTCTCTCTCCCTCTCTCTTCTCTCTACTCCGATCGCTTGACACTTCAGGCTCTACAACTCTGCGGCCGGAATCACGGTTGCAATTGGCGCCGCGGAAATAGACCGACCAACGCTGAAGAACTTGAAACGCCCAATGGATATCTGATTGCGCGATAATGCGCGGCGTCGCGAGAGCACGCCGGAAGTGTGACCGGCCTGCGAGAACTTCCGTCGATCGATTCGCCTTCTATACCCTCGCTGATACAGAGAGAGAGTTAGTGAGAGGAAGAGAGAGAATTAGAGTGAAATTAACAGGTTAGTTACTGGCTAAAATGTCAGGTTATGTCTGCTTTGAAATTGATTAGAAAAGGGTAAAAAGTAATTATATTCTTTAATTATATTGTTGTAAAAAGATGTGTTGTTCTATATTAGTAGTGATCGTAAACATATTGTCATATGTCTATTAATTCATTATATATTATTCTATTCTTTTATTCTAGTATTTTTTTTTTTTTAAATAGTATTTTACGTCGCTACCAAATAATCAAAATTGTCAAAATTCTGTTCCATGAAAACCAAGAGGTTAACATTGCTACGATCGTGCAATAAATTAAAGAAAGATATAGTGCGCGCGAGACTTTCGTTCTCGACGGGAATACAGCGTTGCCGGATCGCGGGCTTGGCGGCGGCGTTAATGGACAAAAAATTGAGCGCGTCAACTGGGAAAGTGGTCGGGCAATATTGAAGTTATATTGTTTTGGCAAGCCGCGCTCGGTCTTTCCTTCGCGCTGTTCTCGGAAGTTCCCAATCAGAAGTTTCGAATGCAGCCGCCAAAGTAGTACGGACGAAATCCCAGAAGTTTCCGGAACCTCTCCGGACTCTCTCTCTATCTTTCCTCTCTCTCTCTCTCTCGTTCTCTCTTTATCCGCGTCGGAATAAAAGAAACAAGAATTAGGCGACGTTCTCGCGCCTCTGACAGCCCCGCGAGACGCCGCATTATCGCGCAATCAGATATCCGTTGGAAGTTCTCCTGTCTCGGATGCATGCAAATGCAGCCGGATCTCCATTATCCGAAGCAATGGAGAGACGAAACTAGGAAACGCGACAAAATAGAGAAACGAGACGATAGGGAAATAAAAGTGACATCGGAAATCAATTTTTACTGAAAAATTGGTCGACTTTACCTGACGGTAACTTCGTTAAAAATTATCGTAGCTTGATGAATTTTTTTTTAAAAGAAAGCTTGGAATCTCAGCTTTAAAACACTATTTTTGGATTTGAAATTCGAGCCACCCTCGCTGCTATAAAAATTTAAACGTGGGAGTATGTTTGTCAGGTCATGCTTGCAAAAGTATATCGAAAATTGTCGACTTTGGCGAAGCGTGTAGACCTTGTAAAATTTATTTCGGGGATGCGGTTTCGGGTGGAACAAAGGCCGATCCTTTCTCTTTAATTAGAAAAAAGCGAAACGAGGCTGCGATTTTTTCTCGCGGAGCAGCAGCACTTTAAAGTAAGCCCTCACATTGGGGTGTCTTCTACGTAAGAGCTTAGGTCAGGGTTAGTTTCGACGTGGTACTCTTGTAAAATTTTATTCAGGGATGCCGTTTCCAGTGAGAAAAAGTTCGATCCTTCTTCTTTAATTTGGGGTATAAAAAACCTTGCTGCGATTTTTTATCGCGAAGTTAGAGCGGTCTAAAGACTTATCAGAACCACCCTATTCTAAAGGACTAACTTCACCGACGTGACAAGGGTCACTTTAAACTGTTATAACTTCGCGATAAAAAATCCCAGCGACGTCCCACT
>NW_027581424.1:0-4312 GCF_028453695.1 Augochlora pura
AGAGAGAGAGAGAGAGAGAGAGAGGGAGAGAGAGAGAGAGAGAGAGGGAGAGGAGAGAGAGAGAGAGAGGTTCCCGCAATTCCAGCAAGAATTCGGTCGAGCATGGTGTAGCCATCGAGGTTGCCGTGCAAACCGAGAGAAGATCGAAGGAGGTATCGTAACATGACTCAGGGGTGTGCGGCAATAAATATCCACGGAAGGTGGAAGCGCGCGCGCGAGCGCGAGCGCGTTGTTTCGGTAGGGCATCCGCCGCGCGGCAGCTTCTTCGCAAGAAGGGACCCGGAGTCTAAAAGGCAATCTTGCTCGCTCTCGGACGTCGATGCCATCTTACTCGCTGTACGGAGAGGAGAGTCACGGGTTACGCGCATCGGGAACCAACAAAGAGGAAAGAGAAAGTGGCCCGGAGGAGACAGAGAGAGCGAGAGAGAGAGAGAGAGAGAGAGAGAGGGAGAGAGGGAGCCGAAAGGAAGGGCTCCGTTCCTCTCGGTTTTATCTAGTATCAAGAAGCGCCATCGACCGCCGCCAGGTAGGCCGCCTTCCTTCGCCGCCGCGCGCAGATCCCATCGCGGACAGCGCATTAAAAGCAAAAATAAAATTATTGGAAACCGGCGGAATTCGGCGTCGGCCAGCTGCCCCGTTCGGTGGTTCCGAGCCGGTAGATATAAACGAGCACGTTCATCAAGCCCCGAGACCGGCCTTCTGGCTGTCCCCCGGCCCTCTCTCGCTTGTCTTCTTACCAACCTGCGGATGGCCAGCTTCTGATAGCATTATATTCTCCTCTGAAAATTCTTCCCTCCTCCCCTCGCTACGCCTCTATCCTTCTCTGCCTCCGCCTCTATCTTTCACTCTTTCTCCGCCTCTATCTTTCTCTTCCCAATTCTCCGCCTCTATCTTTAACTCTCTCTCTTTTTCTCCTTCTCCTTCTCAATCATTCGCTCTTTCTTTCTCTTACTCACTCTATCACTCTTTCTTTCTCTTACTCGCTCTATCACTCTTTCTTTCTCTTTTACTCTTTCTTTCTCTTTCACTCTTTCTTTCTCTGACTCTTTTTCTCTCTGTTCTTCTATCTCTCTTTCTTTCTCTGACTCTTTTTCTCTCTGTTCTTCTATCTCTCTTTCTTTCTCTGACTCTTTTTCTCTCTGTTCTTCCATCTCTCTGTCTCTCTCTCTCTCTCTTTTTCTCTCTTGCTCGCCGGGCTCGCAGCTCTCCGGGCATCGTCGTTCCAGGGGAATCGAGAGAACCGAAGTGCCGACTTGCCGTGTGACAGGGTATTTTGATGGTGATTAGCTGATCAAAACGAGGAGAAGGCTCCGGTGGCATTAAGGAATGCGCTCCGAGTATGGAAATGTTGTGATAAATCTCTCGCCGTAACTTATCTGCTAGTCAATTTTACGTTCCTCGAAGAATTGCGAATCCGTCGAGAGGATTTTCAGATTTCTCTTGCAGATTATTGTTGGCTTAACCCCTTGCCGTACCATTTTCTTTATAATTCGTGAATTGGGAAATAATTGGATCGCATTTGAATTATAATGTAATTACATCGCAAGATCGTTGAATAAGAATACGCTTGGATTGCATTGTTATTGAATAAGAATATAATTGGATGACGACGTCATTGAATTGCAATACAAGTGAATCACGATGTCATTGAATTATAATGTGATTAGATCGCAAGATCATTGTATAAGAATACACTTGGATTGCATTGTTATTGAATGAGAATATAATTGGATTACATTGTTATTGAATGAGAATATAATTGGATGACGACGTAATTGGATCACGACGTCATTGAATTACGATATAAGTGAATCACGATGTCATTGAGTCACGATACAACTGGATTACACTGCCATTGAATTTATAATATAATTGGATCAAAAATTTCATTGAATTATGAAATAATCGGATCACAATTTTATTGAATGACAATATAATTGGATTGCGATGTCATTGAATTACAATATAAGTGAATCACGATGTCATTGAATTACAATATAAGTGAATCACGATGTCATTGAATCACGATACAACTGGATTACACTGTCATTGAATTTAGAATATACTTGGATTCAAATTTCATTGAATTATGAAATAATCGGATCACAATTTTATCGAATGACAATATAATTGCATTGCGATGTCGTTGAATTCGGAAATAGTTGGATCACGATGTCACAGAACTATGATATAATTAGATCACAATTTTATTGAATTGTGATATAATTGTGTTGTGCTGTAATTCAAATACAATGCAATTAAAATACCATGCCATTGAAGTACACTTTAATGCAAATAGAATGCAATTAAAATAGCAGGCAATTGAATTAGAATATAATTCAAATACAATGCAATTAGATTACAGTATAATTCAAGTACAATGCAATTTGACTACAATTTACTTCAAATACGATGCAATTGGATTATATTGCACTTCAAATTTAAAATAATTCGGATACAATGCAAGCGAACTACACTGCAATTCAAATACAATATAATTGAACTGCACTGCAATTCAAAAACAATATAATTGAACTGCGCTGCAATTCAAATATAATAATTGGACTGCACTGCAATTCAAATATAATAATTGGACTGCACTGGAATTCAAATATAATAATTGGACTGCACTGCAATTAAATATAATAATTGAACTGCACTGCAATTCAAATATAATAATTGGACTGCACTGCAATTAAATATAATAATTGAACTGCACTGCAATTAAATATAATAATTGAACTGCACTGCAATTCAAATATAATAATTGGACTGCACTGTAATTAAATATAATAATTGAACTGCACTGCAATTAAATATAATAATTGAACTGCACTGCAATTCAAATATAATAATTGGACTGCACTGCAATTAAATATAATAATTGAACTGCACTGTAATTCAAATATAATAATTGGACTGCACTGCAATTAAATATAATAATTGGACTGCACTGCAATTAAATATAATAATTGAAATGCCCTGCAATTCAAATATCATGCAATTAAACTACAGTATAATTCAAACAAAATGCAATTGCATTACGTTGCAATTCCAATTGAAAGCAGCTCCTTTACACCACTTTTCAAGTCCATTAAAATCAACTCACAATATATTCAACATACAACCTAACTTTAATACAAATTCGTATCTCTCTCTCATGTATTCTGCACTCGCAACAATGATTATCGACCGTGTAAATATAGCGATACAAAGATAGACACGAGAGCGCATCGCCTGTGTGGAAGCACGGCAATCGAATGAGCCAACCAATCGATATCATCGCGCGCGCTCAATCGGATCACCAGGCAAGGGTTGATTTCGCGCGAACACGGCGTCGCTTTTCCTGTCGAATTACAAAATTACAATACAACCGAATGTAATCGAATCAACCGTGTAACGCGATCCGAATTAACCTGAATTAGGATACAATTGAATTCGAATTATATAAATTGAATTCGATCGTAATATTAACAATATTAACCCTTTGCACTCGGAACCATTTTAAGCTTGGATCCAAAATTGTTATTTTGACTAGTTGTATAGTATAGTACTTGGTATAATTTATGCATGTGAGATTGTGTATTGTGACTCTTCAGTCGTAATATTAACAATTCGTAATTATTATCGTAATATTAACCCTTTGCACTCGGAACCATTTCAGGCTTGGATCCAAAATTGTTATTTCGACTAGTTGTATAGTATGGTACTTGGTATAATTTATGCATGTGAGATTGTGTATTGTGACTCTTCAGTCGTAATATTAACAATTCGTAATTATTATCGTAATATTAACCCTTTGCACTCGGAACCATTTCAAGCTTGGATCCAAAATTGTTATCTTGACTAGTTGTATAGTATGGTACTTGGTATAATTTATGCATGTGAGATTGAGTATTGTGACTCGCAAAACTTGTTACGCTTTTTACAGAAGGGTATTTAACCCTTTGCAGTCGGATCCATTTCAACTGGAAATCCAATGTTTTTTCTTGACTCGCAGCGCGTCGATTTTATACAACTTGGAGCATTTTATACGTTATGGAATTAAATTTTATGATTCGTGCAACAGTTAACAAGCCCTTGACAATATTTTTTCCGCGACGGAAGGAGAGCAACGATCCGCATTCGAAGCAACGAACAAGGATTTTAGAAACGTCCTATTAATTTCAAAAATTTCACAAATATCAACGAGAAACTCACCCGTTGTAAATGTTGTAATCCAGAAGGTGTAATCCACGTATGCAAAACGACACGGATCGCGCTAACGTTCACTTTCGCCGCGCTATTATTCCACACTGATCGCGAGTTATGC
>NW_027581425.1:0-4308 GCF_028453695.1 Augochlora pura
CCGAAACGAATCGAATGTCCCGCGATTCGAACGCGAATCGATAACGACGACGATCGTGATCGGCTCTCTTAATTCACGATCGCGTGATCTGTCGCCTTAATTACTGCGCAACCTCTCGATCACTCCGGATGCGCGGTACGTCGTGTCTTCTTTAATTGAATCTAGTCGGACCCGATCCGCGCGCCGGCATCGCAGTCCGGACTTCTCTTATGCAATTGTTCTCGCTGTCGGATCCCTCGCAGAAACGGCCTAGCCTTCGTCCGATCCGATCGAACGTCGCTAATTTCGTCGGATACACACAGCCCATTTTATTTCGTTTCAAAATCGACCCGCCCTTCCTGGAAAATCCTACAATATATTTAGACATTTTTATTCCGATGCACTCGTGACCGTCGCACGCGTAATTAACGGCACGCATCGATCCGTCTTATTGGAAACTCGTGTGGCTCGTATGTGCAGTTGTATAACTTCAATTCAGAGAGTAGACGGGGGTCAATTCTTCGAAGACACCGGCGACCAGTCTTTATTGTTTTATCGTCTGCCGATATCGCGTCGAACTTGATTAAACCGGTGATTTTCTTACACGTCCGATAGAGTGGCGAATACAGTTGTGAGTTATATGGTCGTTTGTTTTTCTAAGGAATTAATAATTGTTAGGAGGCTTGTTTAGATTAACATGATTTTATATTATTGTTATTAATGAATAAACTATTTCGTATGTGAGAAAAGATTGTGAAGTGTTTTATGATTGACCTAATAAAAGTATTAATCACTATTGCATAACCTGACAATCCACTGTGCAATATGCAGAAAATAACCCAAATTTTAGCTATCTACTATTAATTAGCGACGTTTATATATCTTCCTGGGGTTTATACAATTTTTTTATAATTTCTTACGCCTTTTATTTTAACGATAAATAGCTCATTTCTATCGATTTTGTAACACTTGTGCTTAGACGATCAGTCTCTACACCGGTCGACTTAAAAGTCAGCGAGGCGAACCTCTGATATCTCGATTGCGAGTAACTTTTGGGCCGCTCTGTATACGCTGCCCTATCTAGTAATTTCTAAGGAGCGTATCCCACGATTGCATACCGAAACAGCAACAGATACGGACAACGTTCACGATGGATAAAAATCCGGGGCCGAGCGACGACGGCTAATTGGAACGCACGCGAGGCTCGCGCCCTAATATCGGGCACACCCCGTGGCGCCCGACGACGTCTCTAAGCGCGGAAATTCGACGCGACTAGGAAAACGCGTCGAACAATGGATTAAGGCATTACCATGAATGCATAATGCAACAGTCATTATTGCATGTCGAGCTCATATTTTCCGTGCGGGCTCGCTTGCTCGCGCGCGCGCGCGCGATCACGGCAACTCGCAATTAAAACTCGTCCAGCCGGAAGGATTTAAAAGTTCTCTGTCGGACAAAGGATGGACTTTCTCAAGCAAGCCGGAGGAAAATAATATTTCCGGGCTCATCAGGGGCTAACGAATGTTTCGCAGAGCCGGGTTAAATAATTTAAAGTTGAAGTCCACGGATCCCGGGGAGCCGCGGCATCGGTAATCCGCGCGTCCGACTACGGCGCGCCTGGTAATCCCGCAATTTTTCGCCGGTTCTCCGCCCTGTAAAACGCTCCCCGAGTTGATCGAATTAATTTCCAAGGGCGGCCAGCGTGAACGAAGACAGAAGGAAAGCCTCTCTCTCTCTCTCTCTCCCTCTCTCTCTCTCTCTCTCTTTCTCTCTCTGTTTTTTCCGTGTCGCGGTTCACATTGGATTTCGTAATTTGAAAGCCTCCCTTTCTTCCTCTCTCTCTCTCTCTCTCTCTCCCATTCTCTCGCGCATAATTTAACATAAACGCATTAAGAAATCCTTGATTCGGGTGGCTTTGCCAGCGCGCACCGAATTACCCCGATCTGTTTCCCAGCGTTTCGAGCCGAACGGATCAAAGGGGTCGAGCGGATTAAACGTCGAAGATTAAACGACCGGGTAATCCGGGTCCCGGTCGACATCGAATTTATACGAAAGTTATTTCGTAAAAATCCGCGAGCGGATCGGCCTTCGACGATCAGACCGAGTGAAAGTCCGCTCTTGCCGGTTGATCCACTAAAGCGCGCGAGCGCGCGCGCCACGTTAATTTATGGTATCGCCGACCGAACAGAAAGAGAGGGACGTTGATTTCGTTTTTGGTAATCCTTGAGACTTTCCGTCGGTGCACGAGATCGATTGCACGTGACTCGGAACGATGGTATTTAGTTTTCGTCAGTTTTATCGTTCGTATTCCCGCTCGATCGAACCAATGATCCTATGTATAATAGAAGATAATGTGTTAGGAGTGAACAATCAACCGGAAAAATTCTCATGAAATAGAAGTTATTCGTTTAATGGAACGGAAGGTGGAAAGCTGAAATTGATCATAGGGAATGGAGTTTTTAATTTTAAGAATGCGAATCTAGGATCTCAAAGTTTCCTTTAGGAATATTAGAAAAAATTGCTTGCTTCTTTTTTGAAAGCAAAGACGAGTATCATTTACCTAAAATACCTCTAGTTCGTCCACCGTATTTATCTACCATCCTATGTGTATACGACGATCACAATTTTGATCGAAACCACCCAGCCAATAGTATCCACAATCTCAAAACCGACGATTGAGACGAATCCATCCCCCACCCTCTCCTCATTCCAATGCAAATTGCAGACGTAGAATGAGACCTGTTCGCGGGACTTCGCGGACACCCAGTACCGATAAATCCACAGTCCCGTGGGCCCGGGGGCCGGAGGCTAGTAGACGGCCGGGTCGGGCAAGGTGTACAAAAGAAAATGCGATCTGGAAATCGCCGTGAGGCCGAGCCGGGGACAGGGATTCCCTGGGCCGTGTATCCCAGAGCCCCAGGCGTTCGCCTGGACCGTAGAGTGTACAGGAATCCCAGCCGTGGTATCGATCGGCTGGTAGGACGCGATGCAACGCATCGCGTGGCCGTGCATAGGAGCCACACGGGGTGTGTGTGTGTGTGTGTGTGTGGTAGCCGTCGGTCGCACGTGTGCGTGCGTGCGTGCGTGCGTGCGAGGGTCGTCTAATCGGCGGGTCCGTTCGGTTGTGTTTCAGAACCTGGAGGAGCGGGAGCGCAAGCACACCGTGCACAAGGAACAGCTGTCTCGCGAGCAGAGGTTCCTCAGGCGACGGCTGGAGCAGCTGACGAGTCAGACGGGCCTGCACGGGCTCCACGAGCTCCACGGTCTCCACGGGCTGAGCTCGAGCGCGCCGACCGACTCGTCCTGCGGGTCCGGAACCGCCGCGGCCGCAGCCGCCGCCGCCGCCGCGGCCCTCCTCTCGAAACGGCGCAGCGTATCCGAGTGCTCGCTCGGCACGGCCTCTTCCACCAGCTCCACGGCCAGCTCCAGGAACTCCGACAGGTCTACGGGCAGTCCATCATCCGTCTCCGAGTCCGGTGAGTACCATTACCCTTTCTACCCTCTGCTGAACTGTAATCGCCGGCCAAGGCCGCTGGCCCTCTTCCCTAGCTGCCGGGGACGCTCCTTGGCCTCTTGCGCCTTCCAGCCGTCTTTTCACCGTCGTCTCTCCATCTCGAGACGCGAGCGCGCCGCGTGTCTCTTCCATAGCTCGACGTATACGGAACAGGTTGGACACGGGCTGCTATGCTCCGCGAACCTGAACGGATCGCCCGCACAGCAGCCAGGCTGAAATATCTCGGAGCGCCAGAGTCGGCGTTCTAAAGATTATCGGATCTACGGAGCGTCTTTACGCTTCTCCGACTATGATTGATACGAGTACTTTGTTTCGAGTATTTTCTTTGACGCGGAATAAGCAGTAATTAGACTGTGGATTTTATGCATTTTTTGAGAAATTAGGTAGCTATATTTTAACCATTTTTGGCTCTATGTCTACTCTGAATCACCACTTTTAAACAGAACTAATAAATCCTGTTTTATTTTCTTGAATTATATTACTGACCGTTCAATGAAAAAGGATTAAAATAGTAGACGCATCTACAGGCTTAAAACAAGTCAACCTATTATTATGTTTTTAATCCATTAAAATTATCAGAGATAAGAAGAACTTACTATTCTGTTCATATTTCTTGCAACCAACGAACAAAGTTTCCAATTTGATAAAGTTTCAAATTTGACTGCATAGGATAAAGGGGTTCCTACTGTGTCGCAGACAGTAATAAGACTCGATGCTAGATTTTGGGACTTGGAGACATTCGCGGCTCGATACACCGTCTTTCAAGCTGTTCGTAACTCGTTCCGTGTTCAGGTAGCTTCCTCGGTTGTTCGACG
>NW_027581426.1:0-4307 GCF_028453695.1 Augochlora pura
TACATAATCATTTAATCAAGATGGAATATGCGAATCGATATGAACTTAGGGTTCCACACCTATTGACGGAGACCGGTCTTATGAACCGCGTCTCTACGTGCGATTTGCTTCTCCAGCCACAGGAAACGGATCCTTTCTTCAAGAGTCTTGTCACTGGAGACGAGACTTGGACTTTATACCAAATCGTGCATCGAAAACGCACTTGGTCTAAGGAAAATAGACCTTCAACTGTTGTGAAGCCTGGACTTCATCCGGAGAAAGTTCTTTTGTGCATTTGGTGGGACTGGCGAGGTGTAGTGTGCTACGAGCTCCTTCCTGAAGGTGATACGATCAATGCTGACAGATATTGCGATCGGCTAGATCAATTAAAAAGCCGCTATAGCAGAAAAATGGCCAGAATTCGCGAACCGACGAGGCGTTGTTTCGAAAAACGCACCTAGATGAATATTTTGCAAATAAGCTTCAACAATTTTAGAAAGAGGGCATAATGAGGCTTCCTGATAGATGGGAGAAGGTTATAGAACAGATCGGTTCTTATATGACATAATAAATCCACCTTAAACAACAAATATCGTGTATTCATTTCGCATCAAAAAAAGGGAAGAAACTTATGGTACACCCTAATACTCGAACGGAATTCAATTTTAATACTCCTTCGCCCGGTAAGACACCCCACCGTAGGTAATTAAGGGATTATCCTTTTATGGGAAGGTTCTGGGACAGTGGAGGCTCTTCTTGGATTGTCTTTTAATTCGTTAATGCTGTTTTTAGGATTTTCTTGCCGGTCTTTGTTGAATTCGAAGGCGTGTTTAGATACGGCCCGGAGTTTTTGTTAATTTTACCAGATGGGGAGCGATAGTTTTTGAGAATGTTTGTTACAGTGGGTCGTGATGGACCCCGAATAAAAAGCGAAAGGTGGATTATTTTAAATTTGAATAAATAAGCCATCATATTTTGTTGAAAGCTAGTGTGTAAAATGATAAAGATGTGAGAAATTGAATTTTTTTTATTAAATAACAAGTTTATTTCAATTTTATTGTATATGAATTCTATTTCAATTTTATTTCAACTTTATTTCAAAAACACGAATCCTGTCTTACCATCCGCGAAAGAAATATAATACTTAGCAATATTTTCTGACAAAAATCCATAAACAATTCCTTAATATGAGTGTCTCTATCAAAATTACATACATTGTACAAAATACAGTAATTTTTATAACGTGTTATCTTAACAAATACTTAAGCAACAGGTTCTCTTTCCTAAAGTGTACACTGATTCAAACAACCCATATCCACTAAAGCATCGCAAAATAAATAAAATAAATACAATAAATGCAACAAATAAATAAATAAAATAAAATCTTCATCTACTACAATCTTCATTCTTGTATTCTTCTAGAATTTTATATTTTATGAATATTATTTAAAAAATTCTTAAAACATCCCTGCAGAAAAATCGCAACAATTCGCCCACCGCACTCTCAATCATCCAAGCAACCAATCTAAAAAGAACGATCCTAAAAATTCCCTACTCTCACATTATCTACCGTCATGAACTACCGTCCATTAATACCGTGTCGGATCGAATTTAAATATTTCCACAGCCAGCAAACTCCTCGTATCGCCGGGCTCGTAAAAGGACGTTGCCGCCCGAGATTCGTTTTGTCACGGGTAGCGTTGTTTCATTGGAATCGGTCCGTGGGATTATGAAATCGTTGCGCCACCGTCTTAAAGACCAATAAAATTGCTCCGGAACTCCGCCGGGGAAATTAATATCAGCGGGGAATTTCATCGCAGGGGGGGGGGGGGGGGAGAGGAAGGAGGCCGTCTAATGCAGCGCGCGGTCGTCTTTAACGGCCGTTTCCGAACTCGCGCTAAATATCGTTGCCTGGAGAGATTTTCTTATGAAAGAAGTTTCGAAGGCTGTTTGAATTGTCCGCGATCGGGACACTCGGATCCGTCACAAAGCCACTTTTGCTTTCCCTTTCGATGTAATTAACGGGGCCTCTGCGCCCCGCCCCCGTTCGACCGGTCGCTCGGACGTTCGCACCTGCGGAATACCAGGGGTTGGCGGAAACTCGGATCGGTAGGAAATTAAAATGCGAACGTTGAATAATTTATCAAGGATTTGTTTATTGAGAATTTGTTATAAGTAATAATTGTTATATATTTTTGAAGAATAAATGATTTGGTTGTGATCGTAATTTATTTAATGTGTTTATTATACCTTTATAACATAATTAGTTTTTAAATAAATTATATAATATCGAATATGTTATAACAGTGTAATAAACGAACTATTTAATACATTTATTATATATTTCTAACATAATGCAGTGTTAAATAAATCATATAATATTAAAGACTTTGATTAGATGATTCTTATTAATTTATTAATTCATTTATTAACATAAATTACTTTATTAATCGGTCCGCCGATTTAAATGTTTGTCATAAACAAATGCAATCAGCGATACATAACCTCTTCACTGTGGCAATATATGAATATTGCAACATATTAATATTGTTCAGTACATATTTTCCAAGTGGCAGAAACTATACAAGTCTCGCGAACCATCCTGTACAGGGATCAACAAAATCGCATCGCTCGCAACCTGGCAATATAATTGAAACTATTTAGTAAAGTGAACCGCCCTACTTGGCCGCACTACATATTGCCAATTAGAGGCGAGGATACCCTATGCGGATTTTCTCCAGCCTGCAAGGTAGAAAGTTTTGCATGGGTTCGATAGCAGCAGAAGCTATATCATAGCCGTCGTCGTCGCCTTATAAGCCGCGGCCGATCATCGGACCGTGAAACCGTAGCAAATTTTCAGCCGATGAAATACCAGTCGATACGTTCGATCCGGCAGCCTACGCGTTTACTATTTCGTTGTTCGGATTCATTCTTCCTTTAGCGTAAACCCCTTGCCGTACTTTAACGAGTCGGAACGCGTGATTTATAGTAATAAGGTGTTGGGTGTGGAGGTTCGTCTGTTCCTTTAAATAGGGATCGAATTTCATTCTCTTGTTAGCGATATTTAAACGCTTGAGTTGATGTAAGTTTATAGTAGTGATATAGTATAGTATAGTATATAGTATAATATAATATAGTATAGCATATTAAATATTAGGGTGTGCCATACGTTTTTTCCGTGCCACGGTATTTATGACCTATAGAGCATGGTAGATGAAAATTCTTGATATAGCGGACAATATAGCGGATGCACTATAATGTACAATATGCGCTATAATATACAATATACATTATAATCTTAAATACTGTACCAGGAAAATAGGAGATATGATATTTCTTCGTCCCGTAACTTCGAATACGGGCCGTGAACGGTGGCCGCCACCAGCTCCCCAATAAACGAAAGCCAAAACCGTACAATCGCGTAACGAGACAAGTACCTGACCGGCCCCGTTGTTTTCCCTTGTTACAGATATTATCCGCGTGCCGGAAGAAAAGAGCCGGTTCTAGCAGAGCCGGGTCCCTTTAAGCTTCGACCGCGGCCGGGTCTCGAAGCTTCACCTTTTTCTACGTGGAAAGCTGTTGGTGGGCTCGCCGGGCCCACCCTCTCATCGGTCAAGCTGGCGAGCGCTCTAACCGCTGGTATGAACCCCCACCACCCGGGCCACTCTGCCGCCTACCCGCATCATCCCTCGCTCTCGAGCAGTCCCCATCATTCCGGGCCCCATCACGGCTACAGCACCGGCGGTGGGGGAGGCGGGGGTGGCGGCGGCGGCACAACCACCACACCGGACCTACCGAGTCCCCATTCGCCGCCCCACGGGCCTGGAATCGATCCGGCCACCCCGTACGCCTCTATGCAGCAAGGACAGGGAATGGGCAGCAACGGTCACCATCACGGCGGCGCCGGCATGATGACCGATCATCCTCATCACCCGGGACACCCGCACCCGCACTTACCGGGACACCCTGCTTATCCACCGGTCAATCACAACAACAACTGTACGCTCAAGGTAAGGTTGTAGGTTATGGTTGTCCCGTCGGTGTTTCGACTCTGTTATCCAGGGTTTATGGTGTTTGTCGAGTAGTATCTCCCTTTATCTGTCTATACGTCTCTCTCTCTCTCTCTCTCTCTCTCTCTTTGTCTCTCCCACTTTGTCTCTCTTATTTTGCCACTCTCTATACGTTCCTCTCTCTTCCTCTCCCTCTATCTCTCTCTGTATCTATACGTCTCTATTTCATTGCCTCTCTCTCTCTCTCTCTCTCTGTCTCTATACATCTCTCTCTAACTCTCTCCCTTTGGGCTCTCTACACGTCTCCCCCTCTCTCTC
>NW_027581427.1:0-4305 GCF_028453695.1 Augochlora pura
AGAGCAGCAGCAGCCTCGCCTCCTCTTCTCTCTTTTTCCCTTCCCGCGATTTACGAGCCACTCGTCCGATTCTCGAAAGCTTTTCCTCGAACTCGGACTTTTCGTATCCCTCCAGCCACTCCCCCCACCCCGGCGGCCTCCGATCCCCGATCCCGAGTTCCGATCTCGATACAATGCCTCGGCCGCGCACAATGCTCTCTCGACCCGCGCGCTCTCTCTCCCTCTCCCCCGCGCGCTTCCTTCCTTCCTTCCTAGTCGTAGTCCTAGCTCGCTTCCGCTCGGACGAGCCCGAAACCGCTCGGCATCCCTTGTCCCGAACTTACCGGGGATAAAGACGGATCGGATCGTTTGACTGATAGGGGGACGAGGATGGAACGGGGGGCGAGGGGAGGGGGCGAGGGGGGCAGGCCGGGCAGAAAAAGCGGTCCGATCGGGAATTTGTAATGCGGCTCGCGATCTCAGCCTCGTGCCCCCGCCTTGTTTCCACGTTTCGCCTTTCCGCCGTCTTCCTTTCGTCCCTCCCGCGGATCGGTCGTCCCTCTGCATTTATGACGCAACGAAAAAAAATTGTCGTGCGTCGGATTTAGTTTCGCCGGGCTTCGCCTCGGAGTTCTGGAGACGGCTCGGGAAACATCGAAACCCGATGGTACAGGATCTACGAGGATGAGCGCATCGAAATACGTATCGCGCGGCCGAATAGTTTTATTTAACATCGTTCCGCCCAGCGTGATTTTCCTTTGACCGTATAAACGCGTTGGATTACATTTGAAATCGTTTCCACGAGGTTCCCGACCCCCGCGCGCACATCCTTCGGAAATAGCCGCGCGAAAGGTTCTCGCCGGTTTTCCCTCTATTTTCGTTTCGCTCTTTAATTCGAGCCGTTTAGTTCCGTCATAATTTCACATTTTAAGCGAACGCGTCGAGTTCGCGCCGCTCTCGACGGTTTCTTGGAACGTCGAAACGTAGGATGCGGTTTAACCCTTTCGTACGAGCGTCGCCTATAGGCGACATCCGCGCGACGACCTGTGTGTACGAGTGTCGCCTATAGACGACATCCGTGCGACGACCCGTGGGTACGGGTGCCGACCTATTTGTTGACTATACATAGTCTGTATAAGTCGACGTATAATCAACTGTTGACTCTAATCGATGTGTATTGCTATAATACGATGTAATAGTTGTTATGTAGCTCTTAAAAGAGTGTACATACAAGTCAATCACAAAGTGGCGTTGAAAAACGTTAATCCGAATATCGAAGACTACTGACGAGCAAAGTGTACACTTCGCGGCGCGGTGACCCGTACAGGGGCGTCACTCCGGCGGCGCGGACTGCCGTAAGGAAAGGGTTAAGACTTGAGAGCTAGTTTGAAAATCGCGTCGCCACGTTCTCATCGTCGAGCGTTTTTGTTTCGAGCCGGGGGTGCACACGGTGGTCGCAATTTGAAGTCTATTCGGGGCCGTCCGGCGAATCTCATTTAGAATTTTACATCTCTTTAAAGGTTAAACGGTGGAGTATTTAACCGCCTTTGTGCTCCGCGCCGTTTCCCGTTGGAGAGAAAAGAAAAAAGAGGATTCGGCGAACAACGGCGGCGCGAAATTTCTTTCAGCGGTTTTATCGCCGAAGGTTCTCTCCCGCCCCGCGAGCCTCGCGCGGGGCGGGGGAACGGTCGAAAATCCGTGGTTCGATCGGAAAAACGGAGCGATTCGTTCCCGGGGACGATTAACGAACGAACCGGACGACGAGACGCCGTGGAAAGAAGTCCCTTTCGCCGGGCGAAAGTTAATTGCCGCGTCGCTCGAGCGTGGAATCGAGCTCGTTATTAATTTACACCTCCCGCCTTCCCCCGCCGTGCCCCCCTCGCCCGACCGGGTCGCCATTAGTAAAATGGAACGTTCCGCCGGTAAGAGAAAGGCGCCTATCGATAAAACGAGGAAAAGACGATTTCCTTTGCGAGTCGCGCGGAAGTTACTTTCCCTCTGGGTCGCGTTAAAAATTACCCGGGAAACGAGCTTCTTGAAATTCGACAGGGGCGCATTTATTCCCTCGGCTCCGCAGTCAAGAGATATTTTTGGCGGCATAAATCTTCGAAGGAAAGTCAACTGTTTCTTCCGGAAGAATTTTTCAAGGAGAATTCGTTCTCCAAAGAGCTACACCCGACGCAAAAATTCGTTAACTCTGTCCGTAATAATTAGTAATTGAATTCCTGCGAATTAAAATTAATTTGAAATTGCAGCAAAACGCGATTCTCCGAAAGTTTAAACGTGAATGTTATTCCATGCTGAATGCAAAAATGTTTTCAGCGATATCTTTACGTAAAACCCTAAAATCCGTTCGAATAGAAATCGGTGAATGCCGGGCGTGATCGGTACCTGTGGATAACAGCGAAATGAAAACGTTATCAAAAAGTGACCGTGCCGATGAAAGACAATACGAATTTAATTTTCCATTTGATAAAATGACCAGCAAATATACGTATTAATCCGCGGGTATATTGGGTGCGTCGATCGATACTACGTCCACGGATGGCTGTTCGAATATATATTGACAGTGCCGCAGCCCTGTTTTTCGGGATTCGCCGCGAGAATTATTAATGCTCCGCGAAGGTTATCGAACGTGGCATTGCGATTGTTCTCGGGTTTTTTTGCGAACAGCAAGACGTCGTTGTTCGTGATACATAGAGGCACGGGCTGGACGAGAAACAGGCGACCATTTTGAGCGTCGCGTGCACGCCATTTCATCGTGGAAAGCTGCCCCGAGAACTGTCCTGTCACCGGCGTTGTCGCGTGATACGACGCGACGACGGCCGGCTCTCGAATCGCGAAAAAATTTGTCTACATCACGGAAGCAACAGGCAGTTGTGCGACAACGGTGATTCGTATCGAAGAAATTCCCTGTTTGTACCTGGCGGGCTGTGCCGCGTTTCCCTGCCCGTTTTTGCTCGCAAATCCGCTCAGAAAGGAGAGCAATAATAGCTTTATGTATCGGTGTCTCTAAATGGTGATCGATCTCTGACAATCTTCTGTCCGGTGTTTTTGGTCGGAATTATATCGAGAGCCAGTTTTAACAATGCAGAACAGCTGCCAGAATGGTTAACGACGTCCTTCATGTTTTTCAAAATTGTTCGATTTCTTAGAAAATTGTATATATCAGTGTTACCCAATTCTACTGGGACTTTAATAATTTTTTGACGTCATTGTATTTGTAGTCATTGTTGTCTATGTTCAATCGAAATCTTCTTGAAGACATCCTTAACCCTTTCCCTACGGCAGTATCGTCCGCCGAAGTACTGTCGCTGAACAAAAGTTCACGCCAGAAATGCACAGCGCGTGTGATTTCTGTACATACGTTTTTCTTAGTTTTAATTAAAAACTGTGCTGAATAAAACAATCATTGCTCTAATGTAGCAAGTATATTTACATTTTTAATATGAAAGAACCTACACAATTATTTTTGTATTTTGCCTACGGATGGCACTTGTATATCATTTGGATGCCGAATATATACGGCACCCGTACACCCAGATCGTCTCGTGAACGCCGAATATATACGGCACCCGTAACGAAAGGGTTAACGCTATACTAAGTGTAACAATATTTTCGTTTGTAATGTTTCTAACAACATCCTTGCTTTCCTTTTAATTCTCTATCCACTGATAGCGCTTCCAAAGCAGTGGTGGCTTTAACACTAGATTGTCTAAGCAAGTCATTTTGACTGCTTTTCAATTTCAATTAGAAAAATAATTATGTAAATAGTGACACAGCTTCTTATAATTTTGTGACTTTTTCTGCAACATGTAAGTGCGTTTATTAATCATTGTTGTTGCCCCCCCCCCCCTCCTTCATTTCCGGTATATATATGTGGGATAAGGGATTTTGTAAAGATTCATACCTCACTGGTTTTAAGGATCGAATGTCAGTATTGTCCTGAACGACGTTTTGTTTGTTCACGCGCGGAAAAGTTCAGAGGATTAATAGCGATAAAAGCGAACGGATGTGCGAAATTAGTTTGAGAGTTTCAAAGTTGTATTTACGCTAAACGTTTTTTCTTATTTTAATATTCAAATAAACTCTGATCCGTTTTTTATTATTTTAATATTCAAATAAACTCTGATCCTACATATATGTGTGTTATACCTATATTGCCGAAAAACAGTCATTTTCCCGGCTTCAAGCTCCCGTCTTTCTAGCGTTAATCATTTTTCGTCACCTCTAGATATTTATGGTATCGCAACAATACCACTCTACGCGCACAAAGTTACCCGGCAGCGAGCCTTAATTGTAATGTAATATATATATCCGATATGT
>NW_027581428.1:0-9868 GCF_028453695.1 Augochlora pura
GAAAACATTTGGTGGCAGGCGTCGAACAAATTATTATTGTCAAACATGCACTAATGAGCCTGCAATGCATATTGGGGAGGGTTTCAAAATTTATCATACTGTACAAAATTATAAACAATAATATATTGATTTTTTTGCAAATTCACATTCCTCGATCTCAACCAATTCATATAAGACGAATATCATTATAATACGTTACTTAGTTCCAAAATTATAATAAATAATACGGGGGTTTGTAAATGGACGTTTCTGCCGTAAAGTGGCGCTGAGTAGCTGGTAGCCAATGTCCAAAATCGTTCGGAGTGCAAAGGATTAATTATGCGAAGCATGTAAACACGATGTACGTCGCGGTGCTGCTGCGTAAAATACAATTACGATTCTTCAGCCTCTCTGTCACGATTCCCTTGGCTTCGTTTATTGCATTCTAACGACGGGTGTGTACAATCTGTTGTAAATTTCGGCGAACCATCCCGACTGTTTCACAAAACGTGATAATAATATAATATTTAATAAAACCGCGATAAATAGCGTGGTTCGGCGAATTATCTTTATCGAGCCTGCCTAATCGATATAATTGCACTCGGTGTATCGAGGAGACAGAAATTAAATAAGAGAAATAATATTCGTGGATTTGTGTGTAACGCGCATGATGCATTCTTTTGTAACATTGCGACACAATTCACTGTTTCGGTTCTATTTACTTCAGAATACTTGCTCTGCGTTCATTAGAATGCAGTAAGAGCTGTTGACGAAACTTTCCTGAATTCCTTGAATCGATCTATCGCCCTTCAAACGCCCTTCAAACGCTGCGTATATTTTACAAAGCCGACCCCGTTTACTTGTAAACAAGTAAACACAATATTAGAGTGAACACAACATTGGAGTAAACTTACGGCGAAGATAAACGCGGTGAAATGGGAAACACCGAAGAAAAAAATTTGTGACGACACCGTGCCATTATTTCAGATTGTACGGATGATCGGTGCGCATCAATTTGTCGAGTAACAACGGCAAAAACAATAGAAGAGCGAGTCGCAATTTAACGAAGAAAATCGTCGGCTGTGTCAAGCGGAGAAACACGAGATTCCCACGGAAATAGTTGTCGCCTTACCGCCTCGCATTTCACGCATCTGCTCCACAATTAAAACGACCATGATCTCGGCTTGCTTGACCTTAGCAGTGGACCGCGCGAATTGCCGCGTCAGCGGCGATCGTTATGGCGGGACACCGGAAGCGGCGCGATCCGCTCGATTTTTCGTAGGACAGAAACGGAAGCGCTCGATCACGGGAACGTCGGCGCGAGTACCGCTGACAGATCGACGGAGAGTCCGCCGCGGTATTATCCGCGGGAAATCGCGGCTGCCACGATCTATCGATCACTACGTTCCACCGGAGCAGTTTCGTAATACGTGGATTCGCGGCTCTGGATCGCGGTGTTTCAGGTTATGTCGCGCGCGCGCCCGCCGCATCGATTAGAGATCAAAGTAAAACTTTGGTCGCACCTTGAACAGCCGCAGAACACAAGAGGCCGATGAGGCAGGCCCAGGCGATCGTCATCTTGGTCTCGATCATCGTCGATCTCGTCGTGCACTTCACAAAAAAAACCCACTAGTCTAACTTCCTTTTTTGGCGACGATGAAACTGTGACTCGTCGTGGTGGAAAAACCCGGGCTCGGAGCACAGAAAACTCGTCGCGGCGAAAACGTACACGAGCGAGCACGCGGCCACCTTTATTCGTTCTCGCTGGAGAAAGACTCCGGTTTACGAACCTCGTATTCGGATGGTAGAATGTGTCCCGTCTCGACGCGAGTGCCAACCAGATAGCTCGGCGCGCGAAGACCGTCTGCCGCGCGCTTTGCTTTCCGCTGGCTTCGTGCGAGATCGGCGGACCCCGAGATTGCCCGAACGCCGTGATCCCCCCTTTACCGATAGCGCCGTTTGATATCGTTCACCGTCCACGGTGTGTACCTACTTTTGTCTCTAACTTACGTGTACACGCAGTTTACCGTATTCCTGATAATACGCGTTCTTTCATCCCCTCTAACCCCCGCGCGCCTCTAACCGACCTCCTGTATTCCCGCGATCACTCGTCCCTTCCAAGGAGACTATTCCACGTTTAGTTGCAATTCAGATCTGCGGAGAACTGGTTTCTATTTCATGTTACAACGACGGAGCATCGACGAATCTTTATTGCTGTGAGAAAAGGGGTGAGTTTAAATTTAATTCAATATTTTTTTATTGTTCGTAAAATCTTAAGGTGAAAAGAGTCTTCTGAAAATTATCCGCTCTAATATCAAGCAACGAGAAAATTAATCCGGCTTTTAAAACTGGCATCAACCATCGAGCATCGAATAATCTAAATAATTTCATAAACTAGTTATCGAAACGTTTCCACGAAATAAAATGATTTAAAACAATTTGTCAGAATAAAATTACCGAAACAATTTCATAGAATAGAATAATCGAAGCAGTTTCGCAAAATAAAATAATTGGACATAGTTTCGCAAAATAAAACTATCGAAATAGTTTCATAAAATAAAACTATTGAAATAGTTTCGCGAAAAAAAAGGTCTGGCAACAGAATTTTACAAAGCAATTAAAATAGTTAAAATTGTTCATGCTCCAATAACAAAGTACATCCTAGGAGAGGTTTACTGGGCGTTGAGAAAAAGCATAGTAAACGTTCTGTCGGCTGATAAATTGCCTCGCCTCTCGCAATTAGTCTGTCCGAGGTTAATCGCGATGGATCATTTCAGTGTAAAATCGCGAAATTTTTCAACGAAATGCTCCTTTCTCGCCTAACGGTTACTTCTCTCTCTCTCTCTCTTTCTCTCTCGGTGAAAGGTTGAATCGAACAGGTTCCCCGTTGATAATTACTTCATTGGGGAATACGGGGGGAAAGGGATCGCCGAGTTTTATGCTTACAAGTGCAGTTAACGGACCCGTTCTTTTTTCTATAGTTGCTCAAAGGAGAAAATCATTTCCACCGCGGGGAACTGGCGAAACCTATAACACTTCGACCGATTCCTTGAAAATTGAAACTATGCAGAAAGTATGCTATTTGCCGTGTAACCATGACTAGAATTCTACAGTGTTCGATTCGCAATTAACGAATTAAATTTACTTGAAAATTGCCAAGCGTCGAGACCAAGTACAAAGTCCAATTTATAAATGAACCCCTATGGTTCCACTGTTAACCCTTTGCACTCTGAGTCATTTGAACCAGTTTAGTATTTCAAGCTGATTAATACGCAAAAATTAATTCTCAAAATTAAGTCTTGCCAGGATTTTATAAATAATATTATAAACGTGTCGGAGCTTTGATATTAGGATATTTAAAATAGTTATTAATTATCTGTAGAACCGATACGACCATAAGCCGACGAAAGAGACTAATGTCTGGATTCGCAAATGAAAAGTCGAGCCTGTCGGAGTTGTGTGCCGTTCGTATTATGTGCGTGTAAACAATGCCGGACACGCGAAGATACGATCGACGGTACCGTGAGCCGACTTTTGTCGGTAAAAGTAAATATTTGAATATTCGACTTGCATAGTCAGGCTACCTGTGGATATACATCAGCCGTTGGGTCACGTAGCTTCCCATTGGCGTGGCAGTCGTGTCACACTTTCGTTCACCTGTCCCGCGTCCCTGCGCTCGCCTTTCGCATATAGAACATTATCTGCTAACGACCGTTCAAGATGGACGCGGATACAGGGTGTCTAAGAAATTACTTGGAACATTTGCAGTAACATTATCCTATGCAAAAATAAACTTGTTTTTCGTTAATAATTTACGTAAAGGAAAAAGTTACTCCAATTTCCCAAGGAGGACTTTGCTTCCCGATTTTAGGTGTCTTTTGTGGCATTCTGTATATCGCGAGGAGCTTTGCCATATCGTTGGCGGTTCGCAAGAGACTCGCGAGACGAGACAGCATTCGAAACGTAGATCGATGGGAACTGATAGAAATGGATTGGGGGCGATAGCGATAACGACGGGGCACGAACAACCTGGAAGCCATAGGTGACGCTGACGGATTGCTTCGCGAGATTACGGACGAAGAAACGTTAATGGGGGGACAATCGGACCGGCGACAAATTAGTAGAACCTGCTAGGAGCCGGACGAGAGAGAGAGAGAGAGAGAGAGAGATTAGCCGGATCGATAGACCTGTTCGAGCATCGCGAACCTGGTCCAGAGGTCCAAAGGTTCAGCTGTCTGCCATGATCTTAGAGCCAGAGTGGAAGGACTCAAGGTCGCGATAGGTCTCGGTCCACGCTGCCACGAGAGATCCCACGGACCTCGGAGTCCTTCCAGTCTCCGACACTTCCGGCAGTCCGAAAACTCCCCCGTGTCAGCCTTTGAACCTTTGTACCTGCGGAACCAACCATATACATTTAGGCTTCTCTAAAGCCGCGGCTGTTTGAGTTCGGCTCTCGTGCTCGTCTGTTAACCACGCGCCTCTCTATTACCCTCTGATGTCACGACCGTCTTCCACTCGGACATCTCGTTATTCGCCAAGTCTTCGAGTTGCGCTCTTATTTTCTAGAGTGAGTTACTTAATGTTATATTAGATAATAGGATAATATTAAATGAGATTATATTCGATATGTTATATACAATATTTGATATTTGCTATAAGCCTTTGGGTGGAGGGTTAATAAAGGTAAAGGGTTGGTACAGGTAGATCGAACGCTCCCTACTGTTGCTGGAGTCGTCATCCAGCAAGAGACACGAGCGAGGGAAAGTTTGCGATCAGGAGATAGGGATGGCTGGCGTGAAGAAATTATCACGGCATCGAGCAGGTAGACGCGTCGCGGTGGAAGAGGCCCCGGGTGGCGAGATAGAGCGATATCGAGGAACGATACTGGCCGCAGACCGAGCAGCCCGGATCGGTTCGACCAGACTCGGCGGCAAGTGCAGGGACGTGTGCATTATGACAATGCTTTCCTATCGATGTTTACCCGGCGATAGCGTGGCCGGGTCGTACGAATGCGATTCTCCTTGATGGCGTACGTGACCGATATGTCGAAGGCTCTCTCTCTCCTCCGCAGGAACGGAAACTGCGGTAAGGGCGCGCACCGTGAACCGCAATTCCGAAATTTATCAGTTAAGATAGCGGCAAGTTCGAGGCTGCACGAGCGAGAGCCGCTCGCGCGCGCGCTCGCGCTCCGGATGAACATACGGAACTAGGTAGAATCGGGAGGCAAGTGTATATCGCCTTAACAGGAGCACTTAAAACTTTTATGGTCCTTCTACAATCGGCCCTAACACGAAACGTAAATTCATTTCCCTTCCGGATAAAGTTCTCCGGCCGAGATAGCCAGGCGATTTAAAGTTTCACGACACGAGCAACAAGCCGCGCGCAGACATTTTTGCCCGCGATACCGGCTTCCCAGTTAATTCCATCGATCCTTTAAGTGGCCCTACGCCGAATCGCGGTTTAATTAATCGGACCGATCCAAATGAGCTGAATTATTCGCGAGTGCATTTCGGCTTTATTACCACAAGGCGGTCGTCATCTATTTAACCCCTTCTCCCGTACTTTAGCGAGTCTGACTCGCGATGAAGATTTTTGCCCAAACATGAATATCGCGAGTCAGACTCGCGAACAGTTACTTGGGCCAAACATAAACATCGCGAGCCTGTGTCGCGAACACATACTTGGGCCAAACGTAAACATAACAAGCCGAGCTCGCGGACTGATTTTTTGCCCGTTACGCTCGTGACCGAATGTTAGCTCTTCTCAGTACCTGGGAACAGTTAGTCACGATTCTTATCGTTGCTGTTACGAAGCAGTTCAATTATTAAAATTTAAGAAACCCCTTCAAAATGCAAGGTACAAAAGTGTTTAGTGAAGGCCGTGATAACGAATCTTCTGCTAGTGACGTGTTTATGCCAGTTGCAAAGCGAATGTATATACGTAAAAGCATTAGAGTTTACTTCCTCAACTCGAGTATCGCGTGAAATTGACTATATCACAGGTATTGCGGGCATCTACATTTCGGATCGAATTGCGACTGTTTACAAACATCAGTCTGGTCTGTTTCCTTTCTTTTTACCTCATCCGACAATACTTTTATTCGTGGCGTTATTTTTGCCGCGTTTAAAAATATCTTTTACCGTAATATTTGTAGAATTAATTTGCCGATACGATCACGAATATAAATTCTGAAAAATGTCTGACGAAAACCCGACTGATAAAAATAGCGTGAAGCAGGCTCCACAGGTGAGTTCTCGCGACCTGGACGACAGTTGTCACAGGACGGATCGCGGGAAGGAGTTTTCGGGGTCGAAGTTATGGTTCTCGGTCAAGCAATTTCCATGCCGGACCATTGTCCCTATATCACGATAGAGGAACACTTCTACGGATTCGGCTAATCGAGTTGGCAACTGCCGACCACACACACGTGCGCGCGTAATCGTGTTACCAGGAGTCAGTGGAATCTACTCTGGTTCGTCTAAATCGATTACAGCAACGTCCGGTAATACTTTAATTGCGCCCGGTATATAATGTACGAGGGTTGCGCGCAGGCATATGTAAGTTATATTATTGTAGCCGTTTAATTAGGGAAAGGGACGCTTTGATGTTCCATTTTGTTACAGTATCCTGCTGACCCATATTCGCGGGGGCACGTCGACAGGCCGAAGTAGATGGCAGCGAAACGCTTGCTCAAAGGCAGCCCAAATTACATCGCCGCCTGCGTTCTACGCCCGCGTTGGATAGAGTGGATTCAGGTGTGCGGGCTTGCCAATTTTTCCCTTTTTAATTAATAAGAAATAATGATACGGGCCGCGTCGCTGAAAGGTCCGAGTGCAACTTTCCGACCAATCAAAGGCTGCCGGTTCGAACACATTTTCGAACTGACCAGTCCTTGTTTTGTTTTCGAGCATAATTAATAGATTTTTGTGCGAATTAAAAATTGTCCTCGATTGCGAGAAATATAAATTAATATAATAAATAATACTGTTTGATAGAAACGGGTTGCGCACAGACAAGGATCGTCACTGACCAGCATTCGATCATCGTCGATGCTTCGGATAAATTATGGTCTCTTCGGCGAGATAGTAAAACGATAAAACGGCGTGAATCGATGGGGGAACGCTATCACTATCAAGTTACGGGGCTTGATTAATATTACATTCCTTTTAATTTCACTTGACAGGTAATAATGTCTGGCGCAGGTTGCACTGCTAGGGCTGTGTTTGATACTGTGTTTGGCGGCCATGCATTTATGCAGATATTACCGATATATTATAATAAATCATCGGCGCGCCCAATAATTTTGATTTAACGGTGATAATGTTAATATGATATCATTAGGTTTAATTATAATCGCGGACCGCGAATTGTAAATTATAACGTGAATTGGCGGGCACGCGGTTCGTTTGCCGCGTTATCGACCGGGCCGAATTCGATCGACGCCATCCCCGCGGCGTCGCGTCGCGTCGTGTCCGCAGGCCCGTCGTCCATTCGTTCTTTTTTTCTCGCGCCCGCGTTTAGCAGTTTATGGGGAACGAGTTTGCGGATCGAGTTCCGGGCATCCGCGGATCGTAAAATTATTTCCGCGGCACGAACCGTGAAAGCTTAAGAAGTATGTGTCGGCCGGGGCCGCTGACAATTTTACAACCGCGTTTTAAAAGCCCCCCCCCCCCCCCCCCCTCTGCCCACGGCCGTCTGTGTATCGGCTTTAAAAAAGTTCCTCGGCCGAGGATTACGCGAGTAAAAAAAGAGACTCGAAGGGAAATATCTTAGCCTCGGGCGCCGGATATGGGGCGGTTCTCTCTCTCTCTCTCTCTCGCTCTCTCTCTCTCTTGGAACTTGCGGAACGCGGCGAGTCTGAGGAACCAAGTTGGATTTTAACGCGGCCCCTCGAGCTCCCTTGAAAAACGGCCCGCATCTTAAGTCTATTAGCAAACATTAACGGGGATGAGCTATTTGGATGTGAACGCGGTGCTTGAGAAGTTAGCCGGCGCCTGCCGGGAATATGCGCGCGGCGAATGTTAAGAGTATTAACATCCATTACAGCCGGGGACGTTCAGCAAAAATAAAGTTACTGTTTCCACGCTGTTCGACTAACTCGATCGTCGTTTTCCCGTAGACGCTCTCCGAACTGTTTACCGTTTATTTGGCCGCTCGGCAAACGGAGAATTCACGGGTGTTAACCCGTGCGTCCCCTCGACGTTTTAACGCGACAACCGCCGAGTCTCCTCGCGGAAATAATACTCGACACACGGTTTTGGTGTCTTTACAGGATTATTCATCGATTTCTGTTAAAGGAAATATTTAAAGTAATTATTAGAAATCGTCGAGTAAGAACGACTTTGAGAGGGCAGGTGCCTGACCTGATTCTCCAATTGGCTAGCGCGCCAGTTCCCGAACGAAAAATCAGAGCCGAAATTCCGGTGGAAACGCGCGGAGGCGTGCGTAAATACGAGCTTCAACCGCGTATCGCTTACATCGGTAACGACTAAATAATGGCGAGCCGGGATTGATAAAAATCGGCCTGTTCGACCGGGGCAAAACCCGCCGCACGGAAAATTCGAGCCGCAACGCTTTTATCACGATTTAATTTCAGCCAAATTAAATATCGGATACGCATGAATTACAAACTTACAAGCTTAATGCGCGTTCATTTAAAATGTTTGCGCGAACGTTTCAATCTCTTGCGCGCGTTCGCTGCATTTTGCCGGCGCGGCGCGGCGCGGTTCGATTTATGCGCTGCTAATGATAACTTGTGCCGCCCGGGCACAAACAGAATATTATCTGACAATATTGTCCTCGTCGAATTTAACGATCTGCACCGGGACCTCATTTATCCGAACTAATCCGCGCTCCAGATTTCCCCCGATGGAAATGCTTCGATTTAACCCTTTTAGTGCCGGACGACGATATATCGTCGTTTGCTACACTTGCCAGAAGTGCCAACGACGATATATCGTCGTGCGTGTAATAACGTCTTATTCTTCGCATTGCGAGACAACTTTATCTGTTAATAAATTTATAAATGATCTAATTTGATTGTAAATAATCAAATTTCGTTGACAAAGAATTTGTAAACCGTTTTGGGTCTGACATTTTACACATTCTATACCGGAGTGTGCTGGGACCCTGTTTACGCTGGAGCGATAAGGTGGTTTATCGCCCACACTATGCAATCGATCTCTTCTTTTATTTTTGTTATGTAATATTGTTTATTGTTGAATTTCAACAAATAAGTTAACATGGAAAAATCAATCAAATTATTATATACCACCGAATATGTTTAAGATGTGAAGGCATGCGATGGTTTATTGAATCTCTTCTGATCGTTATTGTTTTTGTTGAATTGATTCGTGTTAGTTACCTGAAATATCTTAAATGAAAAGGACGTATTTTATACCTTTGTTTAAATAATTAAAGTTCTGATTAAAGTTCAATTTATAGTTCTAATAGTGTTTAATAATTAATTATTCCCATAACAAATTCATAATTCTAATATTTATCTTGTTACATAATAGCAAAATATATTTAGATGTTACATAAATGCAAAATATATACTTCATAATAATTGGTCTATATAGAATTAAGATGAAAAGATGGCTTCTTGTATGCGCAAATACGTTTTGAAAGAGAGAACTCAACGTTTACTTTTTCTTATGGAGACTTTTACCTTTGTTATTTATATAATTTTAAACGAGTAAAGAAAAATTAGTGTCATTGTTTTGTTCTCTGTTTCATCCTTAGTATACTGCTTTTTGAATCATGTCAATATTGTTTCCCGTTTGGTTTTTATGATTATTTTCCCAAACCCTAGTCAAACTGTGAAATTCGGCCGGTTATTCTCGCATAGGCACCTCTTTTTCGTCCGGCACTAAAAGGGTTAAAACCC
>NW_027581429.1:0-4300 GCF_028453695.1 Augochlora pura
TCGATTGTACTACTGTTAGTTCTTATATTATTATATAATTTTTTTAAATAATAGATATCTTTCGGGATTAATAAAATAAATAAAATGGATCAAATAAGTATTGTTTAATGCTAATATTATGAGAATATAAAAATGTTTACGGCCGAATAACTGGTCGGAAAAAGTGTTAACGAATTGAAAATGATTTTGTCATTATGAGCCACTAGCACCACAATTTTTTTCTAGTAAATGTTAAACGTTGACCTTTACACCCTTACTTGAAATTCGAGTGCCGGGGTTTGGGTCCATTCGGACCCAGAATAAAAATATTGTTGGATACATCGTTCAGACAATTACTTTAAATTTACACATGTTACATTGACTTCTATATAAAAACTAACATGTTTAAGCATCTCCAGTTATATCCTTTTTATACTGGACAAATGCCAACTATTGCAACAAAAACAATGTGTCATACAGGGTGTCCCTTTATTTATTTATTACTTTCACGTAATAAAAAGGATAATATATAATAAATAGTAAATAATGTACTAACTTATTGTTATCAAGCTCTATCGAATGAATTTTATACACTTTGTCAAACAGCAAAACGTATAAAAAAAAATATAAAAACACTACGAACTTATTCCCCGACCCAATATATTAAGAAAAATGGTAATTTAGTTATGAAAAGCTTTATTTCCGCAAAATCCACCCGTGCCTGAGAGATTAAGGAACTTATGCTGTGGTGGAAATCGTCTGTATTTTAAAAATCACATTTCTTGAGATTACAAGGTCATCGACGTTTTTTTAAACGAGATTACATATTTTTATCATGTGATCACGATAGCTAATATCAATACGAATTCAATGAGCTATAATAACATGACCTTCACACGACCTTCACACGACCTTAAGTCGGTTTAGCATCGCATTGCTCGTTGTGGTTTGAATTGTCTCGCCAGGGACCAAAATATACAGATACATACCTCTAGTTCCGAAAAAATTTTCTCAGTACTTAAATCTTTCACTTGAGATAATATTTCTCGTAAATTTTGAACCCTCGTCGAGAAAAATCAACATAAAAGTATTCTCATGGAACAGACATTTAAGAATGTTTATGATAAGAAGCACTTATCAGAAAAAGTTTTACAATATAAATGGAACTACTAATAAAAATACGTAAAAAACATAACGGTACGTACATTATGTAAGTCATAAATTTTTTTTTAGGAATTTGAACATAAATATATGAATATTCGACTTTATTCATTATCTTACACAAACAAGGTATTGTACATCTTTATTAACTGCTTAATTATTTTTGTGGGACGTAAAAATATGAAAAATAATCTCGAGAGGGAAAAACAAAAATTATAACATTCTTAACATTGAAGTAAATGAATTTGCTTTGAAACATTTTTTCGTTTCGGCGAAAGTGTCGATGATATTAAGGTGTGCATTTCACACGAATATGAAACACTCTGTATAGTAGTATAGTAGTACAGTAATAATGGAATTTAGATTATTGTAATCATATTGTCAGTTCCTAGCTTCTAAAGATATAAGAAATAAGTATTTATTCTCTTCCGAATATTCTAATAGATCACTTTTTATTAGAATCATTTTTTCTTCTGCATCTTCTGCATCTGATTCATCGTTGGCAATGGTATTTCAAGACCACGAATGTATCGTGTATTTGAAGCCAATGAAATATAGTACATCAATTGAGAGAAGAAAATCCGAAAGTTGAATTTGAGAGAAGTAAAATCGCAGTAACGAAGATATCGATGACATTTGAAGAAAATATCTATTCCCATTATAGCGAAATTCTTATTTTATATCAAATAGATTTAATTTGACTCGAAATTTTTATTTTCAGGAACTGTTTTCAAAGAAACGTAAAGACACGAACTTTAAAGAAAAATTTCATAAATGCTGTCATAAACGAAATCTATTGAAAATTTCTATTTCTGATTATACCACCCGCCGCGCATGATAAATAATATTTGCGAGAACTGAGGAAATTAGACAGGGTGTGTTACGTTTTTGTCGCGAAGTGTACCTACCAGTGCCATCGACACGATATGTTAAGACTGGCGCCATGCTCCGGCAGCGTAGCGCATGGAACGCGAATAATTTTCGTGTTTGGAAATAGAACAAAGCAAAAGTACGGTGCGTGTCCGCGCCGTCCTGTCCTGGCCCTATGCTCGTCGCCGTGCAAGCCGTTACGAAATAGGCATTCGCCACAGGCTTATAATATTGAGAATTTCCATCGGGACAGCGTATAATCTGCGGACCAACCGACGAAGACGCGGAACTTCGGATTCCCGTGCGGCACATTTTTGTTTGTTTAGGTATGTTAATTATATCGTAAAACCCGGCGAGCATCCGCGCTCGCCATACACGAACACTTTCAGCGGGCAACGCCTGTTTCTGCGTTTACACGTATTCTTGGGCCCCCTTTATGTTGCGGGAAAACATCTGTAAACTGTCAGCTTGTTATTCCAATGGGACATTAAATTTGATGGAAGTAATTGCCATTTAATATTTTACTTTTTACTTTTACTTATTACTTATTACGATTCCTGGTGGCCCCGACGAATTAACGATTACGAGTGCGAAACGAGAGAATTATTTACCAGTTTCCGGAATAAGGCTAACGAGGACATTACAACCTTTATGTATTTATCAGAAAAATTGGCGTCGACGGCTTCTTTCGAGCTATTAGAATTATTCAAGGAAGAATGTACCTGCCTGGTGTCGGCTTTCTCGCATTTAGTAATTATTGGATTGTTCGGGAAGCAATTTCGTTTTACGAGAGTGTTAGAAGATCACTTTGTTGGTATTTTACCAACAAAAGAACAAGATTTCTACGATCACAAAATTTAAAAACTGCTAGATAGATGTCAATAAGTTATTGAACAATGTACCGTGAGGTAGTAGTAGTAATGATAGTATTATTCGTTTATCATTGAATTTACATAACTCTTCATAATTTACAAATTGCACATTTTACATTTTTTGCATATTTTTGTCTCTAAGTCCTACAAATAAATAATAATAATAATAATTAATATATTATTAAATAATGTACATGTACTCTAAACATAAAAAGATCGTGTTTCATTTCCTTGTGAAAGATAATAATTACTTTCTTGACAATCTAATTAAGTTCGAAAGCTTACTTTTCAATTATTCTTAAATATACAACTGTTTAAATATTTTAAACATTTCGTGTAACCTGAATTGATATAATATAATAGCTGCTACTATGACAAGATCTTTATTGTACTTACTCTATAAATAGAATTTTGATGCTGATTAATTTATTTGTAAATTCGAATTTGGTTGTAGGCTACGTTACGTTCGTAGAGTTTTAGAATATTACTTCCTTCTAATTAACTTTGCGTATTTTCCAAAGCGAGACGCGTAAAGAGATCGATGGATCATAAATTTCAATTTCCGATGGACCGATCGAGTTTCAAAACGATCCAATGTCTCGTAACCTTCTCGGACAGAAGATGTTAAGCGAATAATATTATCCTATATTTTCTCAACGACTTTTGTCAAAGATTTCGTGGTTTCGAGTGTACATCTTTTTTAGGAGCACGCTGTACACCATGATATATGTATAGGAATATAAGTTGAGCGAACCAGGAAAATTTTCAAGCAAATTTTAGATTTAGAAACCGCTAAGAGTGGTGAGAGGAGTGCCAGTACATGAGCAAAAAAATTAAACTTTCTTGTTTTTATACACATATTTAGTGCAAGAAAGAATTGTTTTATTGTACAACACTTGCAAAAAACAAAGTATCGGCACGCAAACACGTACCACTTAAGGGGATGAAAATCTTAAAAAAATCAATTTTTGGGTCATAATTGTTTGTGAAAGTATTATATTTCGAGGATATTTTCTGAATGTTTTATTATAGACGATATAGTCATCCGATTACTTAAGAACTCTTAAAGTTTGTGGTATATCCGAACGTAACTGCTAGTTTTGGGAACCAGGAAAATTTTCAAGCAAATTTTGAACCCAGAATCCGCAAACAGTGGTGAGAGGAGTGCTAATACATGAGCAAAAAAATTAAACTGCAGAAAGACGTTAACAGCATAATTTTGTGGAATACAGAATTATCAGTTTTTTTACAGTTGTTGTAACAATTTCAACACTTGTGAAGTGTTAAATTTTTTAGGCTGCCAATATTGACAAGTCAATAAGAAAAAAGTTGCTCTCAGCTCGTATAACTTGCAATTGATCGAGATACTTTTTATTTTACATAAGGATCAGCAGTCTACTTATCATCGATTTAAAATT
>NW_027581430.1:0-4300 GCF_028453695.1 Augochlora pura
CGCGCGCGCGCCGAGCGACGGCAGAAATAAAACGTAAAAGTGATATGATTTAGAGTGGAGCTGCAAAAACGATGAAGATATTTTCGATTCCAATCTTAGCCAGGTCACCCTGTGTATGCGCTATCCCCGGCCTCTGCCGAGCACACGCAATTCACGATCTATCGGCAGCTAATCTTATCAAGCCGGACAGGTACAGTCGCGGCCGGCCATCAGAGCTGGAAGCCTTGATAGATGTATTTTCTAGATTTCACGCGCAATATCAATCTTCTTCGAGCGTAGAAAATTCCGGCGATACCTGTATCGCGGTGAAACCTCGGGAATATTCTTCCACTTTGCCGATCTAGTTGCTCTCGAGACCAGATGAGATCCGTTCTCGATTGTGTACGCTGTATAACCATAAATTAGAAAATAGGTGGGACTCGCGGAGTATGCAGATACATATATCGAACGCGTATCGCCAGTACGCCGGTATTTATGGAAATTTAAATTTCGCCGAGGCATTTTTACGAGGCACATACAAATGGAATAGAAATTACTGGTTATTAATCGTACCGAGGTGTTAAGAAAAAAAGTTATCCGGTTCGCATCGGTATTCGAAAGTTTCGAAGCAGTCGCGCATTCCAGATTGAATCAGAATTAATAACGACTTGAGAACGACCGTCTACGTAAAATTCGATCGCGTCTTTCTTTCCTTTTCTTGTCATTATGTGGAACTTTTAGATCGGTCTACGAAATCTTTTACATCGCGCTGTCTATTTTCTATTTTCTAGAAACGAAAACATTGAGATAAGAATGTTATAGGAATTAATAAATACGTCACCAATTTATTTGAAATTAATCTTTCAAACACAGATTGCAAGAATTGTCGCGGCGGTTTAAATTTATTTAATTGTTTTCAATTGTTCGGCACTTCCACGTGTAAAAACTTAAATACGCGGTTAATAGACATGCATTTTTCTTTAGTCACCACGGTGGTACTGTTTCCCAGGTTGAAAACAGAGGGAAGAGTGTTTATAAAATGCGTTGTCACGGCTGTAACAAACGCAGCGAGCTGCAAAACATTTCAGGCTTCGCAGCAGGCTCTATCGCGTAACGCGATCGCCGTACAAATAGCTACAATTGGAGGGGTTCAAGGGATAAAAGTATCACGTTACAAATATGAAGTTTCGAGTAAACTAGGTTCGAAGTCACTCTGTAACTTGCGTAACTTACGTAACATGCAACTTTCATCCTATCCGCGTTTCTTTATTCCGCGGCGGGACGAGACGAAATAAGCGGAACCCGCCGTTTCTGATACGATAGCAAGAAAATTGCATTTATTCAAATACCGTTTAACTGAATCGTTTGCTTTAACAGTTTTATTCGAGGAAATTTCCTGGACAATAATCGCTTTTATTTAGCAAATTTATTAATTGAAATCTTTGTACCAGCGATAATTCGATTCAAAAATATTTAGAAATATAAACTTTCAGACTTTGACGAGTCGTTGGTTTGTATCCGATATAACGTCAGACACATTTAACCCTTCATGGCCGTATGATGTTTATACATATGTGTTTTGGTTTTTATATAAAAATAAGAAAATAAATAAATAGATTTGGTGACTGAGAGCGAAAAGACGACTGCGAAGATAAAAACAATTGCGTTAAAATTTTTATTCCAAAATATTTTATAATGAGCTGTTATTTATGCAATATTTTAATTGTAAACTGTGACTTATTTCTGACATAGGATAGAAAATACTAAACAAGAACATCACTATTTTACAGAAAAAAAATTAACAATTTAAATCGATATAAAAATGTCACAATAGTATGATACAACGAAGGAAGATATTTCTACATAATTAAAAATAAAAGCATGCATATAAACAACTTCAAAAAAATCAGTCAGTTTCTCCGTGGAAGGAGTTCGTAATTAGGCGAAACAATCGTCGAGGTGAATTGGAGACAGACAAATTACTTCGGCGATTTCGTTTCGGGGCGCCAGCTGATTCGCCGGGGTTACGATGCAACACGCGTCACGTGGGCGCAAAATTACGGCTTCCTTGAGCGATAAACGTTTTTTTCTCTCTCCAGGTTTCGCGTTCACCGCTGGCGAACAGTTGTACGTTTCGCACGGACGCGGGACGCTCTGGCGGATAACTCACGCCGCAATCGTTCGCCGGCAAAAACAGCTATTGTCTCGCATAATCAGCACGTAATTCCACGATGCAACGCGGGGCCGGTGCACTTGTTAGCGCACCGGAGATAAGGCGACTCCGGAAACTGGTCGCTAGCGCATATAAGAAGCACGCTCGGGAGCTTGGGGCATCGCTCGCACGATATTGTACAGTTGCCACGAAAGTATCTGAACGATCGCGTTTGCATTTTCCGTCGCTTAGCACGTGAAATATCTATTAGGCGCTTGCGTCAGAGCTATCAAGCCGATTTGGAATTAATAAAAGTTATACGGTACACGTTCAGCCATCTTTTTTGATCTTGATCATTTGCCGATTACAGAATTATTTGCTAAATAATTAATACGTGTTTTTAAAACAAGATTTGTCGATGGTTGACGTTGACTACTTTTCGGAAGCTTTTTCTCTGTCGTTATCTGTTAAGTTTCGCAAATTTATTTATTTAATTATAAGTTTGGTTTCTGTTGCGAGTGGTTCTAGCAACGTTGCTGCCAAGATTGCATTTATTAGACTGGGATTCTTATATAAATTTTTATTTTTATACGTAATTTTATGGAGACTGAAATAAGAGATATACATGGTGTCCAAAAATTACTCGCAAACGAGAAATGCGAGGTTCCTGAGATCTTTGCAAGATGAACGTTAAGAAAATTATATCAACTAAGCTGAACAATATTTTAAATAACCAAAAAAGAGCTTAAACTCATGTATTATGTATTATTTTTATAGAGACAATAGTCGAGTAGTGTCAATAGTCGAATAAAGGAATTATAGCATTTAACAAACTATAGTCTGAATGAGCGACTTTTGATCATAATCTTAAAATTTCATACGTTTTACCAACTTTTGTATAACAATATAACATAATATGTTACATCATTCTTCGTAATTTTCCTTTTCTTGCTTCTATAATAATTTACGTCGAAATTATTTAGCCTCCCACCAATCTAAAATCAAGAATATTTAACAGATTGCATTTAGATATTTCAGTGAAATATTTAAATCTAAATATTCTGTCATTGAGTCCAAAATATGAGAAATATAAATATAAAAATCCACCATGTCTAAAGTAAAAGTGTTAATATAATTTAATTAAAAGCGTAATTTTTGTTTTTCGATCCGAACAGTACACTTGGAACCGCGCTGAAAATAAAATTGTAAAAGAGACCCGTGTTTCCTGCGGTTTGCTCAATATTTTCGGACAAGTTACTGTACGAAACAGCGCCGTTGAGCGCCCATAAATACCGGAAACGTTTACGTAATTTCATTTAAATGGTACTTCCTGTATAACTGTAGATGGCAACTACTGTCGGGGATATTCAGTGTAAAACGCTATAATTGTTACGCCGTAACGGTTCAGTAGCGGTTATGAATTCCGGAACTTTTTGAATCTACTGCTTACTATGCTTTTGTTGTTCCTAGACAATGGAAACCTTGTGAACACGCTTATTGTTGCAATATTCTTTGATATAATGTTCTCTATTATCATGTTCTCTGCCATAGAATGACCTTAATTTATTAAATTTAGTAGGAGTCCCGTTAGTCGCTCCCTACATTGTTTCATTTGATCTTCATTAATAGAGATTGCATCAACGTGTTTTCTTGACATAATCGCTAAAAGTCTCGACGATTTGTATACATTCATTTACGGAATGGGTTAGAATATATCGTCTTTCATCGTAATGCGGAATTTAATACCGAAATGCGACTTCCTATGTACGAAATTTATATTTATTAAAAGTATTTTATTAATATTAGTATTTTATATTTATTAAAAGTATTTTATATTTATTAAAAGTATTTTATTTTATTAATATTTTATATTTATTAAAATTATTTTACTTTTTTAATATTTCTCCTGATAAGCGTATATAAAATCTTCTTTTGGTGAAAATATAATATTTAATATGGATTATCGAACACAAATTTTATAAGTAGAATTGACGGTAAATGAAACCGATTATAACATATTAAATAATTACATAAATATAACAGAAGTAACACAACATTTAATCTTTATTAATATCTAAAGAGATCTAGCCTACCGAGCCACTTGTGCAAACCTAAACAGCAATCGTCTTTAAACTATAAATCGAAATATTCGACCATTATCATAAAAAT
>NW_027581431.1:0-4299 GCF_028453695.1 Augochlora pura
TATTAACAATCCTTAGAGGTTTTGTGGAGGGTTTACTAATATCATTTGAATGCTCCTTTGGGGGACCAATTGTTTTACGTTGATATCTTCTGTATGCTTGTTTGCGTGAATTCATTGTTGTGGAGACTTTTTGTGGATTAATTTGTCGGAGTTTTTTTATGGGAACCAAAGTCCCAAGCAAACTCAACTACTTGGCCTATTTTACGTTGCCCTGGCAATGTTTTTTATTGGTACTAATAGCTGCGTACGCTGCAGGTAACAATAGCAGGAACTTTATACCGAAACTGAACTCACTATTTAACGAACTGAAACTAGAGTCCCCGAACAACTCTTACCTAATAGCCGGTGACCTCAACGCCAAACATAACAACTGGAAAAACACAAGCAGCAACCCCAGAGGCATCCTACTTGACATATGGCTAAACCAAAATTCAAAACTAATCTACACAATTCACATTATCCATCCTACCCTAAAGGCAACTCCTACATAGACATATGCCTCTGCGACGCCATAATCAACCTACACAACCTTCTTAATAACGAACTAAAAACCCTACCCTTCGACAGTGACCATAACGCCCTTCAAATCACAGCCTCCATTGATAGACTTATATCATTCGAACCAGATTCCCCAGACATCAAATACAACTTCAACAAAACCAATTGGAACAAATTCAAATCTACTGCCACACAACTAATAAAAGACTTCTATTTACCCCACGATAGAAACCTAACAAATAACGAAATAGATAAAGGACTTGAGACACTCCAAACAGCACTCACAACTTCCATAGAACGCACCGCCCCCCCCCCCCCCAAAAAAATTAACACACTAAACACATTCTCAAGCAACAAACTCAACGAACTAAGGAAACACAAAAACTTCCTCATCTCTCATATCCACAAAACAAGAACCTCATTTAGCAAAAATGACCCCAAGATAAATCACCAACTACCCATCCTACTGAAAAAAATCAAAACCGAAATCACACACGAATTCAACAAACTCCAGAATAAATACTGGGAAAACAAAATTAAATCAATTCGACCATCCACCCAGGGTCTCCAACAAATCAACAAATTATTCCACGACAAAGGCCTAACACCAATCGACACACTCCAAGTAAATACACAAAACTCAACACCCCTAAATAGAGCAAACTTAACCGGATTAATCCCCACACACCACACTAACACCAGCAAAACATTAAAAATCATAAATCCCATAGACAAACTCAACCTTCTAGGCGCTCAAACTATTCTCACTAACTAAGTTCTCACAAACTATGCTCTCCTCAAACTATTCAACATAAACAATACCACCAACATAAAAGGTATAGGATTTGCAGACGACTTAATAATTTATAGCATTCATTCCAAAGCCACAATCTTCCAGTCAAACCTTCAGTCACTATTTGAAAAAATCCAAAGTTAGATTTCGTTTGATTCGGTTTCCGATGTGATTCAGTTGTTTAGCGTTGGATTTCCCTTTCAAATTGCACTCGTGTGCGGGTTAGCTCGTATAATTGTATAATTTTTGCTTATGTAATTGTATATGTTCTAACTAACTAATAATTTATTTCAGACTATTACAGGTCATCTGCCGTCTTATTTAAGTAGTATTAAGATCACTCAGGGGCCTCCGTCCCACGGGTGCATACCCCGTGGGGAGACGAGGTGTAGCTTCCCCGAGTTAACCGAATCACAAGCAGGCTGTCGAATATTATTGCCTTAGCTTCACTTGTTCATTATTCGTTGTCAATTTTCGAACCATCTATGGTGGTCTTGACTTGCTCTGAGACTAGCGCAAGCATTGTTCGCCTTTTGCTCTCGCTCGTTTTTGAGTCTCTCTTTGAAAGAATCAGAGCCTTCTGCTCTGATTCATTTTGGTCCCCGTGGATTAGTGGCTTCTCCATTGATCCACTTTTGGTCCGCAATATTACTCGACATATTGTTTCACCGGTGAAAGGAAGGGAAGGGCCAAAACGAATTTTGGTTTCGTTCTGACTCCCTTTTGGGTCTCCACTCCAGCAACCTCCACGTGGTGAGGCGCGGGCAATCGATGTAATTTTCGATTTCCAATCAGCTGCAAATTCGTTTGCAACTAATTCGAAAACGACAATTACATGGAGCTAATGGCTAAGAAGTGGTGTTGAGTTTTTTAAGTATTAAGTAGAATTTAAGTTTGTGCTCATATACATGGTTAGTGGTGGTATATCGGTAGTGATTGGCTTTTTAAATATTAAATAGACTATAAATAGGCAAAATATCTGAATTTCAAGATTATTATTACACATCTGGAGCTGGAGGCAACATGACAACATGATTTTTCAAATTAATAAAAAGTTCAGAAAATTCATCCCATTGAATTGACCAATGGACGAAAACGTCCATTATTTTGAGCGCTACTCAGATTATTACGGAAACTTTTTCCTACAGAAAGGCCACACACGGCTGCAGATATTTAGAGTGAGGCAGCTTCAAGTGACGTTGGGATCATTGCCTAGGGGCTGTGTGAGATATCGGCAGCCCCTGTGGCCAAATAACTGTAGGAAAGAATTTCCGTAATTTTCAGCGTCACAGTCTTTTCCCATATTGTTTGAAAAATGTGAAAAATATTAATAACATGTGATTTACACATTTAATTATAAATCCAAGTCATGTTTGGAGGATAGTGCATGGACCTCTTACAATGATGATGAATGACACAGCTGATATGTATGCGACAATTTCTCCTTTGATGAAAAAGAGTTGAAATTTGCTTCTAAAAAACCGAAGCATTGTTGGCCATCGTGGAGTATCCCGCAGTTCCTTCTACGAGTCGACAGGCCATACGCATTAAACAAGGAATAATTATTATTGAATTATTAGTGATCAGTATTTAATGATAGTGCAGTAGAAGTGAACGCTAGTTTAATCTATGCTGTTTTACATACGTGGATTACAACATCTGGCTTACATGTTTTGGATTACAACATTTGCAACTGAATGGGTGAGTTTTTCATTAATAATATTTGTGAAATTTTTGAATGAATAGAAAATTCATAAAATCCTTATTCGTTACTTCTGTCGCGTCCCGGAGTGAGGTTGATTTGAGCCCACTGGCTAGAGCGCGTAGAGCAGGTTGAGTCTCGCGCGTTTACTTGTCATTCGCCACTGTTTTTTCATTAATAACTCGTTAACAAAGACGCGGATTGCATTTCAGCAAAGCAAAAGGTTATTTTAAATGGCCTCAGAAACTCCTTATTTTTCGGAGTATGTATAATTTTGTTACACCCTGTATATTGTCTTATTAGTTTACAAGCTAACGTTTAAAATAATTGAAAGTATAAATTTTGTTTTAGAATGTAATATAAAATTAAAAAGCTATATTATCACTACATCCTCTACAATCGTCACCGCTTTTGTTTCTAGAATCCGTAAACATACATCGGAAGTATCATTTCATGCAAAACTAGACACTTTTTGAGCACTGATTCAGATTTTTACGGAAATTGTAGCTTTTGTAAATGTATAAATATATCCCGAACTATTTTTTAACATTTTCTGACTTTTTTATAACATCAAGTACACAATCTACCATACAGTCATCAGCATCGAGAAATTTAATGACATTTTTAAATAACTTTTGCACCAAAAGAGATATCAGACTTAAATTTTCACTACAATATTGCAGAAAAAATAAGTTTTATCAATCGCTTTGTATCGTCGAAACCTCTCCAACATGGAGAAATTCCGTATTTCAATTTCTGTTAAGCTGTGAGGATGTGGTAGGGACAAAATTAAGAAATGATTAATACAGAATTGAGCCGAGATTAATGGATTGATTTATTGGCTCATTGGGAAAAAAGCCTTGCGACATAAAAAAACCCATAAAAGGTAATAAACAAAGGTTTACAAAAATCTTTACATTACGCGATGAAGGTGTGAGCGTTGTTACATGGTTTATGGTTTGTACGTTGTAGTGACTGAATTTAGTATGCATTGGTGTATGATTGACAGATCTCGTGGTCTGTCTGTTGTGTTTGACGGATCTCCTGGTCCGTCTGTTGTGTTTGACAGATCTAGTGGTCTGTTTGTTGGCGGAACTAGTGGTCCGATGCACAGTGGGCCCAAGAGCGAATCTAGCTAATAAAAAATCATAATCACCAAGGACAGCTTCCTATGTCAATTTTTATGGTGTCGTTATAAAGAGGAGACTTCAATCTTCAAGTTCGTGTTAATTTGGAATGCGTGGAGTTCGTGAATTCACAGATCTGATTGACCGGCTCATAGACGAGTTGAATCAGACAAGCTGCG
>NW_027581432.1:0-4298 GCF_028453695.1 Augochlora pura
TTAACTGTTACATTGTTAAATCATTATTACTATGCAATTAGTTATACCACACCACCCCAAAGTAGTTAAAAATTATTTGTTACATGAAATCAATGTTTCAGACAAAATCTGAACAATATCGCGATGAGTTTGCTTTTCTTTAAAATATTAAAGTTGCCTAGAAGTTCCTGCGAACCACTGTCAGCCGTGTACAAATTTTCAAACAGTAAAGTACCTATTAAGACTAAAAGTAAATAGCATACTACGCAGCGTTTAAAAAATTACATGATAGAACTTATTAACATTCTGCGAGATTTTTCTTGTAACACGCGCAGCGATTATGAAATGAAAAATCTGAAACCGGTCACCCGAGTGATAACGGCAGGTTTCGTGCTAAGGCATGCGAGTTACAAAATTAATAATTATGATTACTAAAGTACAGTGATTTCAATGATATTCATTTAGTTCCCTCATCGAATTCAACATATGCGATAAATATTCTGTGAATGGCAGACATCCAAACGTTCGAAAACTGTCCCTGTAATTATTAACTAATATGCGCTGGATGTCTCGAAGACGTCTGTTTTGTGGACATTTTAGGTCTGGACGTGTTACGAACTATAATAGACGTCTTTGAGACGTCTTTAGGATTTCTTATTCAGACGTTAAAAGAACGACCAATTTGGAACGTTTTTAAAATGTGTTAAAAACGTCCCATAACAGACGTCCTAAAAACGGCTTAAAAACGGCTTAATAACGTCTCGAAGACGGCTTAAAGTTTCTAAACTTCCCTGAGCTATCTGGCACGTACTTATTACATTTTTGTTACTGCAACTAAACGAAATTGTTGAAAACAATTTTTTAGACATTCCATAGCAAACTAATCTTTTTGACATCTCGACAATATAAATCGTTTCATTCATTACATCACAATCATTCAAGATTTTCTTACTGTTTATCCTTGTTTTGTTTGCAATACCATCTTCATTTAGGTATCTTTTTAGAAAATACTGCACTGTAGTTCAACTTTTATTTATCATTTTTGGAATTTCTCTTTGGTAAAGCCCACGACTGTAATGGAAAATTACAAGTTTTCATTCTTCTATTGTTGTTTGCTTTTTCCTATTTTCTATTTTTACTAAAAAACGCTTAAAATGTACTGAACCTAACCTAAAACGTACCGAATCTAACCTAAAACGTACTGAAACCTAAACTAAAATGTACTGAAGCTAACCTAAAACGTACTGAAACCTAACCTAAAACGTACTGAAACCCAACCTAACACTTAATTAAGAAGATAATATAAACAAACAATTGACAATACAAATCTGAGTTCAAAAAATCCGCGGATGCTACAGCTGGACGACTTTTAGCACGATCTCCGTTTCACAGATGTCATTGAAAATAATCATTTTTATATATTAATATATTACATTAATTTTATTTTAATACATCATATTAACATTATTTTAATACATTATATCAATATTACTTTAATACATTATATTAATATTACTTCAATGCATTATATTAATATTACTTCAATACATTATATTAATATTATTTTAATACATTATATCAATATTACTTTAATACATTATATTAACATTATTTTAATACATTATATTAAAATTATCTTAATACATTGTATTAACATTATCCTAATTCATTATATTAATATTATATTAATACATTAATATACTTCTTCATAAAATCATAAAATAAAATACGTAGAACATTTCTGAACAAATTATAACGTGCATCTATTTACAAAAAAACATCCCATAAACAAAACTAACAAAACTATAATGCGTACGATGTTCATTGTAACCAATTGTACTCGAAGCTCGACAATTCCCGTTTCTACACTGAACACAGAAAGGCGAAGATATTATATTCTTCCGCGAAGGCTCCCTTCACGACAATGAAACAGCCAGGTCCGCGACCGATTCTGAATTTTCTCATTGATTCTCGAAACAGATCGAATCGCGTTTCTATCGGCACGAAACATTTCGCAAAGTCGTTGGTTTCTCGGAGCTAGAAAAAAAAAGGAACAGAGACGGAGCGCCTAAGAGAAATGCTCGCGAATGAGAAAGAGATATACGAGATATTTTCACGGAGGATTCTTCGAAAAAGTTCCGGATGAACTTGTTTCCCAAAGCTATCAGCAACTAGCGTCGCATGTTTTGGAGCCGAAATAGTTGGATCCTTTCTTATTTCGCGCACAATTACATTCTCTTCCCTTGTCGTTAATTTCTTTGGCCGGCCAGAATGAACATCATTCTGAAGCACTCCAGTGGTTTTCACTTTTTTTACTATGTAGCGAATAGTAGATTTACTTTTCCCTAATAACTGTGCCATTTCGGTATAGCTCTTGCCTTCATTGTGCCACTTGATTATCAATTTTCTATCGGTGATGCTAGTTTCGGACTCTTTTTGAACACATTATTAATACAAATTGTACAATCTTCTTAACACTTGCAGGACTGAACAGGGGAAGTGAGTAACATCAACTGAAGGAATCAATGTTTACAATTTGTCGAAATCGAGAATTGTTTTCTGTACAAGTTTCGAACGTTCGAATACTTTTGCGGCGTCCGTTTAGCTGACGTTGGCAACAAATCTTTCACAAGTATTCTTTACGTTATCGAAGACGCTTGAAATTTAACATATATAACCGTGATGTATGTTATTACAGGAATAATTACTAATAATAGTAATTCGTAATGGGTCTCACATTTATTTCGCGGCAAACTTTTTACTTTAGAGCGTTCGAATACTTTCGTGGCTCGCTGTATTATAGAGAAGCGGAGAGAAGAGAGCTAGAGCCGTCGCCGGTACACAAAAGCGAGCGTGAATGAGAGAGAGAGAGAGAGCCAGGCGAGGTGAGAAAGTTGCTAGATACGTTCGATGGAAAGAGAGAGACGCGCGCGGATCGAGCGAAACACGGTGTTCCGTGCACACCGAGGCGAGAAAGAGAGAAAGAGAACGCGCGCGCGCGCGGTTGTTGCACGACGACGACGACGGGTGCGCGGCGGCTTCGAAACGAGAGGGAAACCGAGTGAATGCACTTGCGCGATCGAGACGGCGGCGATGCTGGCGACGGGAGAAAGAGAGAGACGAAATGAAGAGAGAAAGTGACCGAGACGGTGGTTCGAGAGAGACGGGGAGAGGAGTACTTCCTGTCTATCGCACCCGCGAATCAACGAATTCGTGCCACTCGATCGGCCTCGAGCGGCCTTGAATATATCGCAACCGAGTGTACCGAGCAAAGTTAGATTGTTGCTCGCTTTCTACGATGGTTCCACCGCCGCTATTCGCTCAACGTTACACTATTTTATATATCGAATACACTACATTCGGCAACTGTGAACTCTAACAAATGTGGAACAACTTTTTTTGTTGCGTAAGAGTTACATATTATTTTTATTCGGATGTTAACGGTTCTGGTAAACGTTTAGAACAACGTTCTCCTCGACAACTTTTTTTGCGATTTATATGTACACATTATTATATATACATATATTATATTGTATAGATTATATTATATGGATTATATTATATAGATGACATTATGCAGATATTAATATACAGATTATATTATAGAGACTGTATTGTACAAGTTATATTATATAGAAAATATTACATTACATAGATTGTATTATACAGACTATATTATGCAGATTGTATTATACACATTATATTGTATAGATTATATTATGTAGATTATATTGTATAGATTATATTATATGGATTATATTATATAGATGGCATTATGCAGATATTAATATACAGATTATTTTATAGAGACTGAATTGTACAGGTTATATTATATAGATTGTATCATATAGAAAATATTACATTACATAGATTGTATTATACAGATTATATTATACAGATTATGTAATATAGATTATAATACATACAGATTATATAATATATGTAGATTGTATTAAAAGGTATCTAATTTTTTAAAAATTATGTAATAATATTGGAGCTCCCCTTAGTACAATTTAACACTTTTATCTTAATAATAAATAATAAATTATTGGTTACTATAACAATTTTAGATTTATAAGCTATTGATCAGAATAAAAAAATGACTTATAGGTTACCGATCGGTAAAGCGTAAACAGTGTTTTAAATAAAAAGAATTTTAATAACGTCACAATTATTTTCTTACTTGATATAAGAATTTTTAGCGTTGCCTCATAGTCGCCATTCCAGTGCAAAGGGTTAATTTTTCTAGATATTACTAAAAATAATTACTAATCTACTAAATTCTACTAATGCTATTCTACTAAATTCTACTAATGCTA
>NW_027581433.1:0-4295 GCF_028453695.1 Augochlora pura
GGCGGACCTGACGCTCCAGACGTCAGCGAGTCTGCTTGATGCGTTGCTGATGCTGTACTGCAGTACAGCCGAATCCGTTGACGATGACGTTACAGAGGTAGTGCTCAAGACACTACTGACCCTACTTTCTGATGAAAATACTGCACTCTGGATGCAGTCGAATCTTCTTCAGGTTCGATATGTTGTGGACCCAGTTGCCAAGGACTGGATCCAGCTCGAAGGACCAATTTATGTTGTATATGCGTTTGACGTTGATCCGGTTTGTAAGGCCGGATTTGTTTGTACACGCTTGGTACAATGCCGTAGTAATATAGATGTGTATTTGTTCTATATACACTTTATTTACAACACTGTACAAGTATACTATTAGCGATTTTTGATGATGTTTGACTGTGTTATGTTTGAATGCGTTATGTATGAATGTTGGCTGTGATCTGTCTTTCGTTCGTCGTGTTCTGTCTGTTGTCACCTCGGTTTTGCATTGATTGGTGGAGGATAGTTTTTGGTGGAGGAAATGAAATGTTTTTGATTGGAGGTGGGTGTGTCACAGGAAATTTGGAATGAGGAGTGGGAAATTTGGTAGAAAGTTCGGGTTTGCGTCTTCTTCTTTGTTACTGGATTTTCCGGATCGGCTGCCATAAGGTGGCACGAAGGTATGGGCAGCGCGTTTTTTTTTTTTTGCGGAAAAAATATTAATTAACGTGTGAAGGGCGAGGAAGTATTTAAAAGTGGAAAAGGGGGATCTGATATTCCCTCCGGATAATAAGTTTGTGAAAAAAAAGCAGGAATAAAACAAGAAAAAAGTGGTTAAAAAAAAGGTCCCTCACATAGGAGGTTGGAAGTAATTTCTAACCTTTTTTTTTTTTGTTTAACGTGGAGGAAATCTGCCTAAACCAGACACCCCCAGCCTGCTCGGGGGAGCAGACTGGAGGTAGTGTATGGCAGTGACTTTGAGTCACTGTTTTAGCTTGCAAACTCATTGAAGATCTACGAAGAGTACGGCGGCGTGGAGATGCGGACTGTGCGGCCATCTGGCGAGAGAAGCCGATACTGCGCCACGACATCTGACGCAGGCAACCACCCCAGCATGAGAGAGAGAAGTAGCTCCAGATCTCTCTCTTAGGTACTGACTGGAGACTCATTAATCTAATAATGGATAGGTTGATTAACGAGAAAAAGTCTACTGCGCAGAGGGCATCGGATCCCTCAGCGCCTGTCGGTATGGGGAGTGAGCGGACCCCCCCCCCCCCCCGACAGTCATCCGGCGACCGTTCTACTGGGAGGGTGGATCCCTTGGCCCCCCAGTTTGCAATGGCTACAAGGTCGATTAAAAGGACCCCAGGGTCCAGCCTAGAGGACCTAGCGGAGGACGGCAGAGAGATGGATACTCTCGACCACTACGTCCTTCCTGAAATCAGAGGACTTAATGAGATAACTATATCTCCTTTCGCACCATCGAGAAGACTCACGAGGACTCCTCCTGATATTGGCAGGACGAGGTCCAAATCACTGACGGAGACCAACAGTGAAAAGAAGGAAGAGGAACAGAAGGGCGCATGTAAGGGCGCGAAGGAAAGACAGACGACGAAAAGGAAGAGAGGAGGATCCAGCGATCTGGAGAAGTCTTTCGACTCCCCAGATACGTAGTTGGTCCCCATAATCGAGGAGATAGATGAGTTGAGGTCCCTCTTCACGGAAAAGGATTCCCGGGACTTCGAGATCAGGATGAAGCTGGCCAAACTTGCCGACAATCTCCAGGCTTGTATGAATAACCATAGTATCAAGGCTCGAGGTGAGAAGAGGGAGTTGGACTGCGGAGCTGAAGGCTCTCGAGGGAAAGCTCTCACGAGGGAAATTGCCACCCAAACGGCCGACCCAGCAGCCATCGACAGCGACTCCATCAGGACTTGGAGAGCGAACGGTGAAAAGTGGCTTGATCTCGAGGAGATGTTGAAAAGGAAATGGGTCCCGGAAGGGACTAAGGACACAGTAATAGAATCCAGACACCCCGCCTCGACCGCGCTGGACGAGAATCTGGCGTGCTTCATTCCCAGCAATCTCGCACCGAGCAACGGCTCGGGTAAGTCAGTCCTGGAAAGGTTCCAAGGACGGGAACTTATTAAAAGCGACGACTGCAAGGTAGGTGGTGTCACGTACATTTCTACCTGCACGAGAATACCGTCCGGCAAAGGGACGATAACAAACAAAGAAAGGTTTATTTATTACCTGTTTGAAAGAGGGAAGCCGGGCGACGGAGTGGACCCGAAGACCATATTTGACGCGCTGCTGGAACTCAGGAAAACGGCAACTGAAAATAAAAATACGCAAATTTTATTGACGTACTTACCGGACTATCCTCTGGAGGACCTAAAAAAGATGACGAAAGCTATATTTGCTGGATCTGAAATTAAGATCATTATATTAGCGCCCAAAACCACCAGGAACCTGAAAACTGAAAGGACAGGTAAAAGAGGGAATCGTAGTGACGACACAGGAACATTAATAGTCAAGGCGGACGGACAATCGTACGCAGACACGTTAAGGAATCTGAAGACCAACATCAACATTGACGCGGAAGGCTTTAAAATTTCGAGCGTTCGCTCAAACAAGAACGGTGACGTCGTCTTATCCGTCAAAGGTGGGTTGGACAAGGCAACCGACCTGAAGGCGCTGATAAGCAAGAAAATATCAGGAGCGAAGCCCACTATTGCTTCCAAGAAGAACGACTTCAAGGTGATCCACCTAAAACAGCTGGACGGCGACGTGAGAGAAGTGGACATCAGGAAGTCTATAGCAGAAGTGCTGTCGGAAAATGAGACCAAGAGCGTTGTAATCAAAGCTCTGAGACCGGCTGCCTCTGGCAGACAGAATGCAACGATTATTGCACCTGCTCGAGTAAGTGACAAACTAGTCGACCTGAAGACCCTGAGGGTTGGCTGGGGCAGGTGCATTATCAGACAACGCGAGGAAGTAACCCAGTGCTATAGATGCCGGGAATATGGTCACCTCGCGAGAGATTGCGAGGGACCGGATCGCTCGAAGCTCTGTAGGCGCTGCGGGGGCGAACATCACACGAACTCCTGCAAGAGCGACGAAATCGGGTGCACGATCTGCAAGGACAAAGGGCATAGGGAGGGTAGCCTCCAGTGCCCGGCATATAGGAAAGCCATCATCGAGTCGAGGAAAAAGAGGAAGAACAAAGACCCAGGAATGGACGTTAACGAAACCGCGATAAACAAGGGGGCGAAGGACGTCAGCCCTAGAGCGAAAGGACAACTTCAAGAACTGGAGGGCTTAATCTACTGACCAAGCTACATATTTATTTATTTATTTATTGACTTATATATTTATCTATTAATTAACGGACACATACATATTTAATACATATTTATTTTATTGACTTTTATATTTATATTTATATTTATTTACCTATTTATTAATTGTTGTTGACGTACCTGGAGATATATATATGAAAATTACTCTATAACCATGGCGAAACTATTTGAAGAAGAGACAACGGTATTGCAAATAAACCTTCACAGGTGTAAGATGGCGCAAGACCTGATGGTCCAATATGCCTTAGAAAACGATGTTAATATAGTTATAATTTCAGAACCCTACTCTATAATGGACAATTGGTACGGTGACACTAACCAGGACGCTGCTATATGGGTCACTTCGAGAACACTTAGACGGAATATTAACATACATGTATTTGCCAGGGAAAAAGGTGTGGTGGCTGTTAAGATTGACGAAATATCAATTTTCAGTTGCTATATTTCTCCGAACATCCAAATGGATGAATTCCGGGAGATCCTTGCCACAATAGAAGCGGAAGTGATTAAGGCTGGACCAAACCTATCACTAATAGCCGGTGATTTAAATGCTAAAGCAGTGTCCTGGGGATCTAAGTTCACAGATAAGAGAGGGTTTGAAATTCTAGAAATGTCCTCTAGAAATGACATCATTCCCACTAGAAGCCGAGGAGATTACACCTTCGACAGAGCCGGGCGCAGGTCGCTCATAGATATTCTACTATGCGGCAGGGAGTGTGTAACAGCTTTAAGATCTAGTGATATCCTGGATGATTTTACGGCATCTGACCACAAGTACCTTAAACACGTTTTTATACATAAAACTAATGACATTCACTCCAACAGGGGGAAAACACAACAAACAAAGACCACAGTTGACAAGGATAAATTTATCGCCAAGTACCAGGATATGTTATGGACCTCGGATACGATTCACATGGACACAATTATGGACATAGATGGCTATATAGCCAAAATAAC
>NW_027581434.1:0-4294 GCF_028453695.1 Augochlora pura
AGTATTGTGGAGGGAGCGCGAGAGGGCGCGCCTCAATTATTTTATTCAAGTCTACCGTCTAGGTTAATACCTTACCGCTAGGGCAAAGGAGTGCGAGCGAAGAGAACAAAGGAACTCGTCGAATGGCGGTTAGTCTCAGTTGCGTGCGAGAAGAGAAGTCGTTATAACCTTTGTTATTCTTTCTGAATTATATTAAAGTTTTGATTAAAGTTTTGGTTATCATAAAGAGTAAGGTGTTCTATTGGAATATTACGTATTACCCACAATACGATATTTGTGCATGGACAAAAACAAATCAATGTTCTTAGAAGCGATGGAAATTAAGATAGGAAAATATACACCTCGTATAAGTGCTTGGCCTTGTGAGGCACAAGCATAATAGTTTCGAATTACGAGGGGACCCGAGTTTTCTTTTCGGGGTTCCGGAAAGGCCACAGTTAGTTGTGGAAAAGCATCTGCATAGAAAAGAGCTTCCTCACGCACCGTAAAATAAAGTTTCTTTTATTTAAAACTACACCTTAGTTTAAATGTATTTAAACACCCATTTCCAATATGTTCGAATACATTTTCAATCCTATGCCTTAAAAATCGTACAATACTGGTTGAACTTTTTGATTGCAAAAATTATCGCATACGCTTCTTTAACTAGTTTAGAGTACCGGTGTCGGGTTTTTGTTAATGTTTGTGATGCGTATTGTAAAACGCGTTCCGACCCGTCTGGATATTTATACGAAAGAATTGCTCCTACTCCATATGCGCTTGCATCAGCAACCACAATTAAAGGCAACCTTGCATCAAAATGTGCTAAAACTTTATCGTTTTTAAATTGCTTTTTGGCTTCTACAAACGCCCTTTCGCACTCCTTAGTCCACTTAAACGCTATAAGCTCGCCTAATAATTCGTACAATGGAGCCAGCAACGCGCTTAAATTTTCAATAAATCTACCATAGTATTAGGTCGTTCGGAAAGTCGTTTCGTTTTTTTCTTGGTGGAAATGAAACACAATAGATTACTAAACAAAAACTATTGCAAAGAATCGAACAAAATTTTTAACGAACAAGACTTACTATATCAGTTGTCCAAATATATAATGATTATGCAGCTTAAGCGTGAAGTTGGCTGTGAAAAAATTAAGCCTTTTCTTGGGAAAAACGAAATTACTTTCCGAACAACCCAATAGTTTACAACCCCGATGAATGCCCGCATTCCGTAGTATGTATTTTGTGGTCACGGCATTTTATCGATCGCATCTATTTTCGATTTAGTTTTATGAATGCCATTTTTGTCGATTGTATACCCGCAATATTCTATAGAATCTTTGAAACATTCTGATTACTCTACATTGATTTGTATATTTACGACACCCAATTGCGTTAGCACTTCCTTTAACCGTTGTAAATGTACTTTGTCATAAGTGTTAATCAATAAAATATAAATGTTGCTTATTATAATATAAAACTGTCAGGTTATGGGCCCAGCACGCTTCCACTGCGGCAATAAGTAAATAAATAATAGGTTTATATCGAAAAGAAGAAAAAGTGAGGTTAGAATTGTGCACGCCACGTGGTCGAAGAAATTAAAAATGAATTTGGGAAAGATCGAACACTTGCAAAAACTGAACGCGACAAACTATGAGACATGGAAGATACAGATGAAAAGTATTCTCAGATACCACGAACTGTGGGGATACGTGAATGGAAAATATTCCAAAACCCGCGAGTGATGATGATGTATGGGTCACGAAAGACGAAAAGGCATTAGACGTAATTACTCTATGCATACTGTTTATCCGCGCACACACGATTATTTCGAAGATACGCGGTTCCCGGTGATTCTTTCAAATGACAGGGGTGATAAAATTAATTGATGTAAATGTAACAAAAACTATTTATTATATTAGCACTTAATAACAAAAAATAGAATTTACAGATGTTGATTCTGCGAATACTATAAGTTGACTGCGATACTGCGAATAACTAACAGATGAGAGTAATGGATAGGCTAATGAATCTCGTATAGAGTGTAATTTGGTTTTGATCGTTCGTCGAACTGATAATTTCCGAGATAACCTCGGAGAGGGTGTGTATTAAAACAGGGAACTGTGGAGGATTTGCGTGGTAAAGACCCCGGCTATCAGCCTGGAAACCTCGTCTGGGTGAAGACCCATCTGCTGAGCAATACAGCCAAAGCAGTCAGGTTAGCTGAGCTCGCTCCAAAACGGGATGGGCCATATACCATCCTCCGCCGAGTAGGATCGACCAACTACGAGGTTGCTTCTGGCAACACTCCCACGGAATCCTTGGCCACTTATCACACGTCGGCTTTGACTCCCTGTAAAGCTGAGCCTTCTTCACTTCCTGAGACACCGACTGTCCCCATCCGCAGGAGATAAAGACCCCGCAAGAAGATCACCATCTGATTGCTGAACGCCTTGTGGAGGACGACTATCGGGTTCAGAGGGGGAGTTTGTAGCGTAACAATAATTTTAGTTGTAGAATAATAATTTTAAGTAAAACAACGTACTCCAAAAAACGTTGTAGTCGTGGCCCGCGGGCGGGCCACCCTGTCATAAACCGCGCTAGGACAGGTCTAGAGTCACCCCCTCCACGCTAGGTACAGAGCTCACTCACGTACCGAGTTGTACGGGGTATAAATACGGGCCGTTTTCGGTAAAAAAACGAAGAGTACTGAACGAAACTCAGGAGAAGACGTATCTCCGCGACGTGGCACTCCTGACGAATTCTGCTTTGTCCAGGGGGAGAATACTGAAGGAAACTTAGGAGAAGACGTGTCTTCGCGACTTGGCACTCCTGCTGAATCCAACTAGCACGGAAGGTTACTCAGGAGAAAACGTGCCCCCGCGATGTGGCACCCCTGCAGAAACCAGACTTTCATCGAGGACAACCTGACCGCCGAACATCTGGTGCGCTAAAATGATCGCCTTGACCGAACCTTCCTCGTGCAAACTGACGTTCTACGTGGAGCCCAGGACTACCCGCCTAGGTCGGGCACTCAACGTGGGATCCCGAAAACACGACAACGTTACATTATGAATTAAACACGGTCACATTCGGCTTACCAGCCGCCCCATGTCTGGCTATCAGATGGGGGTGTCCGCTAGGTGACCGACTGTGCGGACGTGCTTTCGCGTCCTCCGTATTTCAAAGTATATTTCGGTAGTCAAATCAAATCGAAAAATTGCGAACATTTACTAGGACAGGTACAAACTATAAAGAAAAGTGCTCGTTGAGTGTCGAAAGTGGAAAGTGAATTTTTTTCATTGGATTAACAGCTTACAAGGTGCAACGTGCCCCGACTTCGTGGAGGCGCACAAACTATTATACTAGAAAATCGAGCGAGGTGCACACCACAAGAGGAAGGTGAGTTGCATGGAAAAAATTCACTCATTGAACCGGAAAATCCTATGTAAAACGCGACACAAGTTGTTAAGATTCGATACATCGAGAACAAAGGACAATGACAGGTTGGGACGGTTACGACCGTTGAATACCGAGTGATTTCAAGAGACTTTTTCGGACAATTTTTAGTGTTATAGAAGACTTTTGTGTTATTTATTTATTGTAGACTTGTTCACGTACGTAGTGATAGACTTTTTTAGAGAAATTTGTGATTAGAGTGCCTGAAAGACAGAAAACTAAATCGGTGCCAGTAAATTTTAAATATTCTGGTTGCAATACGACAAGCTTTGAAGTACGCGATGCAGATGGCGGTACAAGTCGCCGACTGTGTCGCCACAAAGCCAGTACACCACCGACATCTGGTAGCATACATCGATAACGAGAAGAGTTACCGATCGTCGGGAAGTGACCGACTGGCGGGAGTTACCCACCGGCCGTCGGGAAGTTATCGACCGATGGTATGGTGCCGACCGACAATGGGTTGCCGTCCGGCGGGGAGTTATCGGTCGTCGGTAAGATACCGAGCGGCGTAAAAGCGGCCGGCCGTCGGTAAGTTGCCGATCGTGGGGGAGCTACCGACCGACGGTGGGTTACCATCCGGTTGAAGATATTGGGCGTCGGTGAGATACCGACCGGCGCAAAGCGGTCTACCGATGATAAGTTACCGATCGAGGAGAAGCCACCGGTCATCGGTAAGATACCGACCGGCGTATAGCGGCAGACCGGCGGTAAGTTGCCGATCAGAGGAAATTATCGAGCGACGGGAGGGAACCAAACAAAGTGCAGACGCGGATAGTGAGGCCATCTAGCGGAAGTCGGCGATACTACACCACGCCAACCGGTGTAGTGGCGCCACCCCTGAGCATGGAAGAGAA
>NW_027581435.1:0-4289 GCF_028453695.1 Augochlora pura
TCATATTATATAGTCATAATCGATAAATTCGTTCGCCATTTCTATTGACGAACGGAGGGCTATCAGCGACACTGTCATCATCTCTCCCCGACTGAGCCCCAGTTTTCTTAAACTGTGCACCGTTGTTGAAGGCAAGGCGCCTCTACAGCCTACTACTATTGGTATCACTTCAGCTGTTTTACAATGTAGTTTTATTTTTAAATATTCCGCAGTATCTTTATATTTGTCTAACTTATCCTTCCTGGCCTTCCTTAAATTTTCTTTATCTTCGTAATGGACTGTTACGTCTACTACGAGAAGCCTTTCCTGGTCTTTGATCACCAGATCAGGCTTCTTTAATTCTCCAATTACATTTATTGTCGGTTCCAGGAAGGTTGCGGCTTTCTTTGACACCTTGCCTTCAATAAGCCTCACTATTTCATCATGCCTTCGGATTCTCTTAGGCTTTGTGTGCAAACAGTTGCCTAATATATGTCCCAGGGTCTCAATCTGGGATCTGCACCTTCGGCATCTGGGATCTATTTCCTTCCTTGCCCTATTGTAAGTGTATAGTATGGATGAGAGTGTGTGATATGTAAGAAGGAGTGTGCGGTTGTATGAATGTATAGTAATAAGATAACATGAATGCATGGTTGTGTGCGTGAAACAAATGAATGATTGGGATTATCGATCGGGCGAGGGACAACGGAACGAGGTGGCCACACTTCTTCGGTGACGCCACGTGGGAACAGACGTTTTGTGTATATCTTTGTTAAATAAAAGTTAATATTATTCCGTTAACCAAGTTCCTTACACTATGCAGAGCCACCCTTGTGCCGAAGGTGTTGGTTCTTAATTTTAATGCATCGAGATATCTCGATGGCTTTATCAGTGTCGGGTCATAGAGCCATGCGTTGCCAATTCTGTCATTTGTGAAGTCGTTGACTCCATGACCCTGGGAAACGAGAAGTCCCCATCTTTCACGGCACTGCCTCTTTAGACTGCACCGTGCTGTTTCAACCTCCTCCATTCTGGCCGGCCAAGAAAGACCAATCGACCTAGCATATTTACTTATTGTGGGCACCTCATGGAGGTACGCCTCTTGAATTGCTGCGTCCTCACTAGTACTCATTCGGATGCCGTTTCTAATCTTTGTTATTTTTACTATATCGGCTACTTTTTGCAGTCCGATTCCTCCATTCCTTTTCTCAGTATACAGAATACCATCCGTTGTTGAGGGATGGAGGTGCAGAATAGCTTTAACCATCTGTTTGATTTCGTGGTCGATTGTCTCCAGCGTTTTTAATGGAGGAGGATCCGCAACTAGCCTGTGTATGTATTTCGGCAGCAAGTGTGATCTTATTAATTCAACTTTTTGATGGGGCTTTAGCCCCATTTTCATAATATTTCTTGCTGCCTTGAAAATATCCTCTATATCTGCACGGTGCAGCCCGACCCATGGATTAATTTTTACGCCCAAATAGTCTATTAAATTTTCAGGGCCTGAGGCTGGCAATACCTCACCGCTAATTTCAATTTCAGGGTCCAGCAAGTGCCATGTTTTATTCTTGCGGACCATCTGGAAGGTGGTGCATTTACTAGGCTGAATTTTCATGCTTAAATTGGCAAGATAATCGTTTAACATTCTTGCCTGCCTTGCAGCCACCTCTTTAGTGCTGGTAATCATTACCAGATCGTCCGCAAAAGCAAGAATGGAGACATTTTCGTCTCCCATCCTAATGCCTTCCGTCGTTCCATTGATGTGATCGATTATTGGATCAATAATTGTATTAAACAGCAAGGGCGATAGCGGGTCGCCTTGCTTTACTCCTCTCTTCTGGGTTACTTGTATGCTTCCAGTTCGAGTTTTAATTTCAGTTCGGCAATCAGCGTACATCCCCCTAATGTACCGTCTTGCTGTTGCCGGAATGCCTTTGCACCTCAGCCCATCTTCTATGGCTGAGTGGGGAACCGTGTCAAAGGCCTTGGAGATGTCGACGACAGTTACGACACCTCCTGTTCTCTCTTTCATTTCTTTAATTGCTCTGGCCAGTATCGAGATGTTTTGCTTACAACCATCCTCTTCAGTGAACCCTTTCTGTCGTATGCTATTCACTATCTTATCTCTTAGCCTTCTTTCTAGAAGACTAGAGAATATCCTACCCAGCAAGGACCCTATGGTAATCGGACGCCAATTCTTGACGTCCTCGACACTTTTCCTCGGTTTGGGGATCAGTGTAGTCCTATTAGTTCGCCATTGGGCCGGGTAGGCTGTGAATAGCATGAGGGGGTTGTAAAACTTGGCCAGGGTCTGCAGGAGCCCTCTTCTCCTGAGACATGGCTTCGTAATGCCGTCGACTCCCGCCGCCGTATCGTTCTTTATTTTCCTCATTTTCATTATAATTTCTTCTACGGCGACGGGTCTCCATATTTCATTTAAGGGAGAGAACGTACTCGGTCCCCTTCCGAGTTTTGGTAGTCCTGATTCGGGGCCGCTAGTGCCCCACAGATCACCGTACAGCTCCGCTACTTGCTCTTTCTCCGGAAGCTGTACTTGTTTCTTATCTTTGATGTTCTCTCCCGCGACCGCCATTTCTATTAATTTCCTTGGACATTTCTTATATAATTCTTGAAATCGAGCATACCTGTATTTGGCATAACGGGTACGGTCGCTTTCTTTATTTGCCCATTTGCTTCCATTATTATTTCCTTTCTTACTATTTTCAATTCTAATCATGTCCGTGATACATTCTAGAATTTGCTCGATTTCAAAGGGGTCTGGTGGGACCTCTCTATTTGCCAGTTCTATGATCCTATTCTCTATGTATTTTAATTCGTTGTCCTCCTCTAGTAAGCAACTTTGGATTGCCTCCCTGAAATCCTCCTTCCACTCATTGGGTTCAGGGAGACCATCTCCACCCTCCTCTTCCCTTGTTTGGCTGCCACTAGGGAGGCTCGATAGGATCGCTGGCTCTGGGATTTCTTCCCTCACCGGGGCGAACAGGAGCCTCCTTTTATCGCTTATCTGTTTGGCAGTTTTAGTTGTGAGGATCTGGTGGATTTTCGCGTTAGGCTGTTTTTCATTCTTGTATATTTCGTTCAGCCTAACGAGCGTTTCGGTTTCCTCTTTAGACCAGATCGAGGCTCTATTGACCGGTCCAGAGGAACCACTCGCTTCGGCAACTCTTGCTAAATTCCTCACAACGGGGTGTCTAATCCGTTCATGCTGTGACAACCCCCTCTTAGTCGAGAAGACGCTCCCGCAGGTCGAACAACTTAAGCCTTCTTTAGCAGCACCCGTGCCGCCACCCTTACATTTAGGGATGTGGCACTTACAATTGTGGATGCCAGGGAAAACTCTCTGACACCCACCACATCTCCAGCCTATCTTCGTGTTTGGGTGCTGCTCCGCCATGTGTTTGGCCCAGTCATTCTCCCCTAAGAAACGTCTATCTCTCAATCTACTCCTGCCTGCACAGATTTCACATTTTGGCTGTCCGCTAAATCGTACTCGTTTCCATTATCATTTCCGGGTCTGTCATAAGTGACCCTCCGATCCATAGCGGACAAATCCGCCGCAGGAACCCCAGGGCCGCGAGTTCCTACGTCCGAGGCTTCATCTTCTTCGTCTTCACAATCCATATCTAGATGTTATGTGTGTCTCGTATATTTGTCCGATCATTTCCATATTCATTTCCTTTGGAATAGCCAAGTCGTCATACACCATCATGAATGGGTCGGCCCATGTAGGGGCCAACCCGCTCGCCACATTGCCTTCATTTTTAATAAATTTTGATAAGGGTTGCCCCTTAAGCACTAGGTGCTTCATTTCCATTTTTTCGCCAAACTTTTATTGATTTGAATCTGGGCACTTAGTACCCTCGCAATGTTGGCCCCTACATGGGTCCACTCATTCGACACAGAGGCAGCTCTTAGTTTCCCTTCAAAAGAAGGTACTTGCAGCGGGAACCACGTGAAGGTGGCTGCTTGCTAACTATGACGCAAGGGCGGCTGATCATCGGATACTAGAGTGTTACCACTCCGACACTTCAAGCGACCGCACTTCCCTTGATTCTTAAGGGAATTTTTGAATTCTTTTTTGAATTTCTTCACGTTGACATTCAGAGCACTGGGCAGAAATCACATTGCGTCAACACCCGTGGGGGCCATCGCAATACTTTGTTTTAATTAGACAGTCGGATTCCCCTAGTCCGTGCCAGTTCTGAGCTGAGCGTTGAATGGCGGCCGAAGAGGACGACAACGACCACGAAGGACCGCTGAAGCCTCATAGCAAGGAAGATCCGCGGGAG
>NW_027581436.1:0-4288 GCF_028453695.1 Augochlora pura
GTCCTAATCTCCAATATTTTGCATTAAAAATGATCAATTTCAAATTTCTATTTCACAAAAATTATAAAGAATGAAGATTAACAAAAAATAAAAATTTAGTTTTACATATAGAAAACCTTCAGAGAAAGGCCAAAAGCCTTTATAGAAAATATTTTACAGTAAAATTGATCAGTCCCGAATTTTAGCTTCACAAGAAGTATAAATATTCTCTCGATACAAACTATTTTTAATTATAAATAACCAATTTCAAATTCTCCCTCAACAATCTTTAAAAAACGTAACTCTCGCCTTAACTCCAACATCTTCTATTAAAAATAACCATTTCTAAATCTTTACTTACTAAAAATAACAAAAATTGCCTCCAAAAATTGCCAATAAATTACATATATTTATCACTGAATTTAGTGTCATCCACTAAAAACGCCTAATTCGAAGCTTTAATTCTCTCGCAGTTCGACATTCGCAAATTGCGCGTTACAGGTCTCTATGGACGCCGATGGATCGCCGCGGCGCGGAAAAATTTGCCCGGTTCGCGTCGCGATTTCCGCGCGCTTAACAATTCCCGTCCGTCTCGATGGAGCGTATGTATTTTCGCGGAAGAAAAATATTCCCGGCGACTCAACAGTTCGAGGATAGTTGGTTCGTTCGGTGCTCCGTAGCCGAGCGCGAAGACGCCGAAGTGGAGCAACGGCCGGGAAGTTCGCGGGAGCGGAGGCAAAAGAAAGTTCGTTTCAACTGTTGCACTTAACTCTCGCGGCCGCTTATGAGATTTTCATCATCTTGGATATGAAACTTCGCCGGCCCCCCCGTAATGGCGGTTTTCGTTTCCGCTGCGCAGACTCTTTTTACGAAATGATCATCCAGAGTCAATGTTTGAATTCCGACGGGGGAAGCGCCGCGGAAACTTCAGGCACGGGGCGTCCAATTTAATCGCGCCGTTAAGAAAGATAAATCGCGCCGACGAACCGTTCGAGCCGGTCGCGGGACGACGTACTTCCGGTGGATCATGAAAAATTCGACCGGGGATTTACTCGCGCTGCTCGAGATTCCCGGCGATCGGTTGTCTTTGATTATTCACCGGCAACTAAGCAGTATGTTTTTAATCGAGATTTGGGAGACTTAAACGAAGACTAAAAATGAGAATAAAGGAAGAATAAAAGCTATATATTTTTGCATATTAATATTATTTAACTAGATGTTTTATAGTGAATTAAAAAAATTTCTACTATTTTTATATATACTATTTTACTATTTTTATACTATTATGTACTATTATACTATTTTACTATTTTATATATACTATTAGTATACTATTTTTGCTGACTGAGATAATTCGATATTAACAGATAATATTTAATATTGTGTATATTGTATATAAATGAAATATAGTTTCTTTTGTTGAGACTAAATAAGTAAATTTCAATGAAAGTATAGCAATATTGTCTTCTGTATAAATTCAGCTAGTTTAGTCAGCAAAACTTCTATATTTAACACAAAATATTTTTAACTGACCATTGGACAGTCTCTATCAAAGAAAAAAAATGTATTTGAGATATAAAAAATATTTAAACTTTGTTTAAGAAACACAAATTTCGATTAAAAAGAGACAGTCGAAATAAGACAAAATAATACATAGGAATCTAAAAAATTTTTACAAAATACAATAAAAATCGAAAGTTGTCTTCCTAATTATAGAAGATAATTTTCATCGAACTAAAACATAGATTAAATAAAAATGTATTTCTCCTATTAATTTCAGTAAATTAAAAGTCTTGACATAACCTAGATACAATCTTGACATAACCTCCATGTCTAAATACAAACCAAAAAGTCACCAACAATTATTTTACAATTCTTTATACAAAATAAAAATAATCCGCATCAATTAAGCAAACTGGAAGTTGAATAAAAATATCTTTCTTTTCCCAGTAATTTTAACAAATTAAAAGCAGCGTGGATGCATTTTTATGTCTGCATCGCACTCACCCCTTCCTGCAACAGATACAAAAATATCCTACTAAAATTGAATACCAACATTATTAAAATACTACTAACAACAAAACGGTCTAAACAAACTGCTCAAACAAGAACAAGCTATCTCTTTCCCATCATCTCCATATAATTCCTAAAGTTCCGAAGTCGCGCGGAGAAAACTCGAGCGTGTAACCATCGAGCGAGGGGCGACACCGTTCCAGGTGAAAACACCGTGAGAACAACATCGGCGGGGGCGTCGCCGTGCAAACAAAATTCCGCAAACCGGCGCGCGATTCTCCTCGGGGACTGCGGCGACAGCGAAAGTGTGTTCGGTGTTGCAATAAAAACGCGTCTGGAACGAATGAAATTAAAACGCTTTTGACGGGGTGCGAGAGAGGGTTAAACAGGCGGCCGGGGAAGGGCCATTTGGCATCGTCGGCGCGAGAGCACGAAAAGGTGAGAGATAATGGCAGCAGCGACCAGACGGAATCCATGCGTCAAAATATTTGAAAACGCGTGTCGCGCCGCGAGTCGAGAGAGCCGAGAGAGCCGAGAGAGAGAGAGAGAGAGAGAGAGAGAAGCGCCGGAAAATTCGAGCTCGAAAGCGAGCGGAATTTTCCCGGGGCCGCTCGGAATAAAAATCGCGCTTTTTAAACTGATTCATTTTCGACCTTAGTACCTTAATAACTTTTTAGATAAAATGTAAAAATGAATCGATTTCTATATAAATAAGATATAGTTATTTAGGAAAATTGCTGTGATTTTGTTTCTTTGTTGAAGAAGAAAATCTTTTATTAATATTTGGTATTGTAAGATGTTAGGAAATGTGTACCGACTAATTTTTGTTCGAAATATTTGTTGTTATAAATTATTATATATTAAGTATAATATGTAGGTATGATGCGTAAAAATCTGTTACGTAATATAACTACATTATACATAAATATATAATACATATATCAACGCAATAAGTAAACAGGTGGCACATATTCTAACGTAATACATATACATAACTGAACAAACACTTCGATATAACAGTTTACTACATAATAAGAAAATACATACGAAAATATTTATTTGTTCATAAAATATTAACAAAGTGTTCAATCTGTAATCTTTCCACATATACTTTAATTCATTTCTAACATCCACACCTGAAGGGTTGAACAAATTGTTGACTCTTTTATAAACTTCTTCATCTTTTCTTTATACGACTAAATTTTTCACACGACTAAAGTCTTTACACGACTAAAGTCTCTATCTTATATTATATATAATAGGAATATATTATCTCATAAAAAGAAATAAAAGAAGACATCGATTCTCCGATCCTCTTCCATTTCTCGAGGCGGCGCGAAACGCGTCGACAATGCCGCAGCGCCATTAATTCCCCGGATCAGAATTAAGTGGAATAAACGGTGGAACTAGCGCGGAAGTCGATGAAAGGCAGCGTGTTAAGTCTTTATAAAATGCGTCGTCGGACGGCGGTCGCGCGAGACGACGAGGGCGGGTGGCTTTCCACGCGTCAAATTAAACCAAACGAGTCCTCCGTCGCGTACCTGCGCACACGTGTCCATCCTCCGTTACCCCTTTCACCGGTCTTTTCACCGCCCCCTCGGCTCGTTTTTTCCCCTATTTTCGACGCGGCGTGCTCCCTTTCGGCCGCATCCCCCCTCCCTTCCACCTCTGGCCGTTCGTTTTTCAAGCCCCGTATCTTCGCCGTCACACGCAGCCCCCGACACCGTCGCGTCGCGCATAGCCGCAGCGCCTCTCTATGTCGCGTTTAAACGAGATTGCTTTTAATATGCAGTATACTATAATGCTGACTGCAACGTCCCTCTCTCTCTCTCTCTCTCTCTCTCTACCTCTCTCTCCCTCCCCCAGGTTTATTCTCTCCGCCGCCGAAAAGCAATTCTTTCAGCGACCCTCTGCTGCGCTATCGCTCCTCGTCTACCGCCGCGGAATAGAATCGCGCGACACGCGCCAACCGAAATAACGCGAAACTACCTATTACGGAGCGTATACCGCGGCTACGAACCCTTCTCGAAACAGTTGCACAAATTTTTATCTTTTCTTTTCTTTTCTTCGTTCGCCTCGTCGCGGACGACAGTTTCTATGTTACGAGCGAATTGCAAGTATTCGGCGCGGCGAGACGCTTGGGGAGAGAGGGTAGGGAGGAATTACGGGGGGGATGATAACGTGAACAAGGGTATTTATATGTATATTTAAGTTCGTTTTTTATTTGTGTTTAATTTAGTATTTATATTTGATTTAATGTATATGTTTAATTTGATATTTATATTTGATTTAATAT
>NW_027581437.1:0-4288 GCF_028453695.1 Augochlora pura
TTAGAGGAGCAGTACCCAGCGAACGGAACACGGGCCGAGGCGATTGGAAATTCGCCTCGTCTCGTCTCGGCTCGGCACCGATGAATGAAATGGCCCCGCGCGTACATCAGACTCGCAGCTTTGCATTTTAGCGGCGTAGACAAGGCCTTGCCCTCTTTAAGGCAATTAATGACTCAATCGGGATCAGGCTGATTGAGCCTTTATAAGGGCCTGGGGTACGCGTGGCCGGACTTCGCAATGCGCAGAATGCACTTGCCCGGCCGCATTTATTAACGCGATGGCATGAACCCAATTAAGGACGAACGGCCGAGGAAGCCGAGGATTCCTCGCTGGGCGACGCGATGCGTCTCCGGTTCCGCCGAAAATCCTCCGCTTCTTCCGGTCTCATTTATTTCCGCGCAAACCAAAACTCGGAACATCTCAATGAACCACTTCCTATATTTCAACGTTTCTTTCTTTGAAATAATACGCGTCAATCTCGGCGAAAAATAGTCCGAATGCTTCGAGCATGTCGAGGATCGCCGACGGAACTCGCTGACGAATCTTCCGCGTTGTTTTCCGCGGATTCGATTTTCCGTGCGCGCGGCGCGAAAAGTGCATTCCGCGTGCACGGAAGCAGAGGATCGCCGATGGCGCGTACACAGAAACTTTCAAGCTCACAATAGACCGCTCTGTTTCGAACTTTCTTCTGATTAGCGGCGCATCTTATCGCTTTATCTACCGGAAGCTTCTTAATAGGCTTCTCGATGCCTGTGCTACATTGCTCAATAATTTTCTTTCAAGTTGCTAGACGCCAAAGACATGAACGGGTTGCTTGATTCTTCTCTTCCCTTCGCTTCGTTTACCGCGCGAATTTATTTATGCTGTTCGATGCAGTCGCGGCACGAACTATGAAAAACTATTAGAATTTAAGTTTAATGAAAAACTATTAGAATTTAAATTTAATGAAAAACTATTAGAATTTAAATTTAATGAAAAACTATTATACAATGTATTTAAAAGAAAGGTACAAGTATACCAATTTCTCGGGCGACCAAGACGTTTCATCTCGCGCGGCGTTTGAAAAATGGCGCCTCGGCCAGCTGTTGGAACCCGGTCGTTCCGGCCGCGGCGCCGATGAATTTTCGAGTGCTCGTTAAATACGTGAGAAATCGGCGGTCGTTGTAGCGCCGAAGGTGCGTCCGCGGGAGAAGAGCTGGCCAGCAAACGGCGCGACAACACGCGCCGGATAGCCACGGGCTGTCTTGTGCGTGGTCAGAGACAAGTGACGTTAATGCGCAATAAATTAGCGGCCTCCCACGCGGCTTTATGAGCGACGCGGTCCACGGCACGGCTCGGCGTTGGCCGCGTTGCTCGCGCGCGCGCGCGCGCGGCTTCTTAGTCCCATGGAAAACCCATGGAGACGTCGCGGTCGTCTTTTGCATATCGCGACGAAATCTGTGAAATCTCGCTTATCTGGGATTTTTCATCGAAATTTTCTCTCTCTCTCTCTCTCTCTCTCTCTCTCTCTCTGCGTAGACGAGTTCATCGAAGCAGCGTGGGAGACGCGCGGTCTAACGAGTACATACATAAGTAAAACAGTTTCCATTTCATATGTTAATGTCGCCAGTATTTTCGTCGTATTTGCATTCGACGAATCGGCATAAGAATTCGCAGGCCATCGATTAGCGATATAATAATTGAGGTGAACTTTTAACCCTCTTCGTGCCGGGCGAAAAAGCGAAATTTCGCAGTTTTACTAGGATTTGGAGAAAGGCTCATGAAAACCGAACAAAAAGCAATATTTACATAATGCAAAAAGCAGCGTATTAAGGACGAAATTGAGAATGGAACAGCGACGCCAATTTTTCTATATTCATTGGAAATTATATAAATAAGGAAGGTATGAGTGTAAGGAACTTTTCGTCAGTGCAGCGCGAGATGATACATATCGGCCCTCCGGCACTAAGAGGGTGAAGAGTCGATGTTTTAGTCGTCGACGCTGCGGGACAATGGGAAAAACGGAAGTCGAGAGGTAACCTCGGACATAATTTTCGCGGGGCGATCGATCGGATCCACCTAAATCAACCGGCGGCTGCGACGACGACGACGACGACGACGACGAATAAACCCGTTCGAGGCGGTCGGGCTTTCAGACGCGGCTCGTAAACCGGTATATAAGCGTTCCAGACCCGTGGACAACGATGGACCGTGACAGTACGGATTTATCGTGCTGTCATTTCCGTGTAAACAGTCCCAACGCTGCCGATGATAATGGCGTTTCGGCTGGATCCACGATAAACCGACGTCGACGAGTGGTTGCCAAAAATCGACGGGCGTTCGTCCGTTTCGCCGCTTTGATCTCCTGGAAATCCTTCTACTTCCATTCGCCGCACGATTTATCGAGCTCCGCGTCACTGTCTCTCGAACCTCTAGCCGACAATTTTTCCGCACCGAATCAAATTTTATTAAAATTTATTATAATTTACAAAATACATATAATATATTACGAATACATTTTGATCCAGATGAATTTCTATTCGATCGAATGAAAATTGCATTCGTTGATATTCATTCGAATAAACTTTCGCGCAACTGCGACCGTCCAACGAAGAGATCGACTCCGATTTCAATCACTTTGTCAAGCGGACGCGTCGGCCCCTTTGACAAACTATCGTAGTCCCAACGGATGCGGCATCGAAAGAACCGTCGAGCCAGAGGATTAGCCGTGGGCTCGTGCCGCGAGTTTTTCGCCGAGTGGAAACAAATGACAGCGCGTGTAGCGCTTCCCGAACGAGTGTAACTATTAACGCTTGGCGTCATTCCAGTTTGCAAAAGACGTTTCGAGTGACGGGACAACTCATCGTTCTCCGCGGCGAAAGGACACGCGCCGCGACGCGATCCTTCCTTCTTTCTCTCTTCCTTTCCACCGCCAATTCTTCCTTCCAACCCGGCATTATACTTGCGATTAATTCGCGTAGCCGAGTTCGCCACGCAAAATCCGAGCGAGTCCGGTGGACAAGCGGAGGAACCCAAGAGAATCCGAGCGCAGCGGATGACGCGGCCAAGGGGGTAAATGATCGACGTTGGACCCGCGGGTTTTCTTTTTTCTCGCGTTCGAGCACCGCGGAACCGGTTCCCCGGGTTCGTGTAACATCTTCGAGTCCGGTAATCCCACGGCAATTTGGCTGGGACGCGTGTGTGCGTGCGCGTTGCTGCGCGTTCAGGCGCGTTTCTGCGGGGAGACGGCGACCCGGATCGTTCAGCGAACAATTCGATCTCTCGGACCGCGCGCGACCACATTCGAACTAGACGAACATTTAAGACGGAACCTGTCGAATTAGTCTGGAAAATTTTGTGTCGCTAACTCTGCGCGTTACGAAGATAGGAATCCTTTTGCGAGGGACCATTTTCGAACAGTTCTGTCTGGATCGTCTTAGAACAAATAGCGATAAACGAAAGTATATATTTGTCGTTATAGCTTCAATGGAAAAATGTTTCTCTTTTAACGGAATAAATTAAATAATATTTGAGATTGCTGAAGCGATGACTCGAAGCCTTTCGCCAGCATTCTACGTCGACGAAAACGTGTCCGGCTCAGGAAGAGCAGCCTCTTCCTGAACTTTCATCCGCACTAATCGCGCTTGTTCTCTTTCGGCCGCGTTATCGGCGGCCGACTATCGTTTCACGGCGCGCCTTTTGGACTCCAGTTTACCAGAAGACACGCACCGTTAATTGATACCCGCAATCATCGGGGTCAGGAGGTCGGACGAACCGCGCGATCACCAGAACCACTCCGAGCACGCCGATTTCACCCGGTTTCTCGGCCACCCTGGCCGAGCGGCGCGCAATTCTTCGCCGTCCTTGGCCACGACAGGCCGGTGTCCCAGGCCCCGTCGTCCACTTCCTTCTCAGCCACGGCGGTGATCTCCGCGAGATGAAATTCGAGAGGCGCGCACGGCCGCGTCGGTCATTCAGAGACTGCTTTCCTTGACCCATTGAGTGTCATCGTTCGGCGGACGATAAACGCGCCAGGGTGTTTCCTTCCATTATCTGTATTCGGTGACGATACGCACGATGCGTGCGCGTGTCGAATGTCAAAAGACGCTGCGCAAAATATTTTGCTCGTCGTCTTTCTTGTTTCGAGATCGACGGGTGCAGTTCTTGAATAATTAGCGCGACGGTCGCACGTCGATGCTCGGCTTCATCCTAAGAACGAGGATTGGTATTCGGTTGTCTAGTCGCGGACAATTTATTTAAATTTTTCTACGTTTTATCAAGATTCATGCAAAAACTATAGCGTGTCCGG
>NW_027581438.1:0-4287 GCF_028453695.1 Augochlora pura
AGAGAACGTTGAAGGCTTGATACGAAATTAATGGGAAATAAAATAATTTTAGGTTATGTCAGGTGATGTGATAAATAATGCAACATGTTGTTTGATATAATACTTCAAGTAATGTTACTTAAAATGTGCTTAGGTGTCTTTAATATTTAAAACACTTCAATTGATGTTGAAAACACTTTATACACTTCGATAGTGTAATATAAATAGAACAAGTTATCAGAATGGTAATTTAATATAAATCGTGAATTATATCAAGAAATATTTAGCAACTATTACAAGCCTCAGTAACTAGGTCACTTACATTATTATTATTTCCCATTAATTCTCTATCAAATTGAATTATCCAGCCCCCCCCCCCCAAAATATCATCGCTCATACAAATCGCTATAACAATAAAAAAATATTGCAATAAATATTCGAATATTACAAATTCCCTTATTCCAGTTTAAGAAAAAAAAAAGGTGATCGCATTTTCGATGTTCGATTTTCGCGAGGGGTTGTAGCTCCGTTTCGGATCTACGGCGTCCCCCCCGTGATCCAGAACGATCGACGTATTTATTGCGGCCGAGAATCGGTCGGCGCAAGAGCGCGCCGGGTACGGTGCCCCGTGAGATATTAATCGCGGAGTCGTCGCCGCTTTGCATAATTTTGTAATGCATCCTGTCAGCGGCCGATACCATCGTTTCGCACGGCGCAAGAAAACGCACGTGGGTGTTTTGCGCGCCGCGGAACGTACGGCTCGCTCCTACCGCGTTTACGTAAGCCTGATAGATTGGAATTATTCGCGAAATTTATGTAGCTCGCCGCGAAACGACGCCGCCGACGACGCCGCCGCCAGTCGGCAAGAAAATCCGTTCGCTGCCCGGTTCTGCATCGGCGCGCGTTTATTAAGTGTTTCGCCGCTGTCGCCGTCGCGAACGAAATCGTTATACGCGGAGCCGATTCACCGAGCGCTGATTTTTCGCGGAGAGAAGGGCCGATCGAGGACGTTCTCTTGTACATGGGGGGGGGAAGATTAAGTGCCGCGAGATACTTCATGTAGATCCGTGACTACGGCCTTGGCAGGATTTTTCTAGACACCCGAGAACGAGCGCTCCGGATCCTCGCCGTGCCGCGACGCCGAGATCTCGCGCCGATCTGCCGCGGCGATCTGCCGCGCGGCTGCGCTGTCGAAAATCGATAGAGATCGCAGGGAACGTGGCGCGAGGAGGTCATGAAATGGATTCGATTTCGAACGCTCGATTCGCGTTCGAAATTATCGCAAATTATCTTTCCGTATCGTTCGCACATTTCCTGTACCATAATTATTACGCGAGAAATTCAAGCTACCACGCGCGTGCTATCTTTTCCTTTTTCGAGTGCATATTCAATCTAACGAAAGATCTAATCACGGCAACGTGATCGCGATCGAACGAACCGTGCCTGGACCGAGCACGTCAGTCTAGCAGCGTGTTTCAACCCTAAATGCGAGTGCCGGCTCGGACTATTTGCCACGACAAATCGTGGTGTTCCACTTTGTACGAAGAAGAGAACACCGTGGCTGACAAATCCAGCGCGGGAGAGAGGCGGCCGATTCGTCGTGCAACGAGCCGTCCGAAAAGTGAACGGTCAGAAGAAACCGCGCGCGGATATTGTCATCGTTTTGCGCGATAATTTAACGGGCCGTCGGACGTCTGAAACGCCGCGCGGCGCGCGCGACCACTCGCTCGTGTGTTTCATTTCACATTTTCGATTAGCCGAAACACGACCGTCCGCCACCCCCCCCCCCCCCCCCCCCCCCCCCCTCCCCCCCCCCTTGTCCACTCCCTCGCTAAAGCCTCTCTCTATTTCCTGTCAGCGGGAGTCTGTAATCTTCTCCTCCTCCTCCGCCTCCTCCCTCGCTTATCCGGATGTTCGTTCGCCTGTCCTCTGCTTGTTTGTTCCCTCCCGACGTTCGCCGTCGCTGATTCTTCAAATTTCCTCTACTTAACCGCGCGTTCTCCTCGCTCTTTGCCATCTCCCCTCTTTCAGCTTTTCCGTTCCGCCGTGGCAAAGCTGATCGATACGAGATTCATTTTTATCTTATGTCATAATTTCTGATCATTTTTATTAATCTTTTAGATACTACGCGCCACTATAGTGGCTTTCGCGAATGGCTCGTGCTTTACTCGATTGTTTTATCATTTATTAAAGCAAACAATTAAAGTGGAAGTGTGTATATACAATATATTAAGAAAAGAATATATGTTGTTAGTACTATGTATAGATATCCGGAAAAAATATATATTAAGAGAAAATCGTAATTTATTGGGTTGTTCAAAAAGTCATTGCGTTTTTTTCTGATAGATGGCTTTGTCCGCGATTATTTATATCTGAACGTGACACGAATGTCAAATGTTCACGCGTGTTTTGTTTTTGATACTTAACCTAAAAAACAAGCAAAAGTTACGAAAAACTTTATTTGCGCAAAATCCTGCCGTATCTAAAAAGTTAACTATGTTGTTGTTATTAATTATGTTGCTTCCTCTGTGGAGGGTATGTACGTCCTACTGGACTCAGTATAGTATTTAACCCCTTGCACCATAATAACGAGTCAGATTCGTGGCGAAGATTTTATGCAAGCTCCATTAAATATGAATATTATTAATTTCTTCCGGGTCGAAGTAGAAATAAATTCTTCTGTTATCAAATTATAGAAACGAAGGTAAATAAAGGGAATAAAGAAAAGAAAAATTGTTTGGTTCTGTTAGGAAAATTATTAAATAGGAATAAGTGCTAATAATCGTCACTGCATGAAAGGGGCAATAGTGCAAGGGGTTAAACAATAACACATAACCTGACATAACCTGACAATAATTTGGATTTTTTAGAACGCGTTTTTATTTGGTAGAACTCGATGAGACTTGATCAGTTACTATGATGAAAATTCGATTAGTTCCTTCGCGTGGTGATTTTTACCGCAAAAGGTTGCTCTCTGTGGTTTAACCTGACTTTCCGTCGATAAACATTTTACAGCTCGTTTTGCAGAACAACAAGATCAAAAAATCGAGGCACGCCACCCGTTCGAAGTCAACTGACGACAAAGAATCGTCTCTTCGCCACTCTCGCATCATCAGGACCGGAAATCAGCTCCGCGCGTTTCCACGGCCGGCGCTCTCGAGTTTCCCAGAAATCCCCGCCTCGTTTTTCCTTTCCCCAATTTCCGTTTCATCCCCGATCGGCGGGGTCCCAGCAACGCGGCCGCCCACAATCGCCCTGTTCGCGACTCGCGCGGGTTCTCCGGGTTCCCTCGAACAGGCGGCGCGGTAATAAATTTTCGCGCGCCGACACCGAGCAATATTTCCTTGCCGTTTGTACGCGCCAGCTTCTCTTTTTGCCGGGGGTCCCTCCCGCGCGCGCGCGCGCTCGCGCTCGGTACACGCGGATAAACGCGCTGCGTATTACGGTTAAACGTCGGCCCCGGAGAAAAAAAAGGGGGCGAGGAGGCGGACGAAGCGGCGGCGGCGAACGACGAAGGAGTAGGACGCGGGGTGGACGAGAAGAACCGAGAAGAAGAAGAAGAAGAAGAAGAAGAGAGAGAGAGAGGGGGGGAGGAAAAAAGGCGAAAAGAAAAGACACCCGTTCCATTTCAATTTGCGAAATGGCGCGCGGCTACCGGCGGTCGCGGCTCGGCGCGGCTTGACGCGGCGCGGATCGTTGCTCGCCGCGTTGTCGCTGATGTCGCCGCGGCTTCCTTTGCCGTCGGATCCGGCCGCTGAAAGCTGATTTCATATCTCGCATTCCCTGAATACTGGCATCGATTCGATCGACCGCCACCGCCGACTCCCACCGCACGCCGGACTCTCTCCCTCTCTCTCTCTCTCTCTCTCTCTCTCTCGATCCTATCGCCTGCTTACGACGAGCATTACCCAATTGGTGGCGACTTTGATAGCCGCTACGCTCCTGGAATGGCACGGTAATTTTTTCCAATATTTTAGAGCCTGACACGTAGCCACCATGTTACCTCGGACACGCTGCTTTTGTATCTATGGTCGCTGCAAGGAAACGTTCGCTGCCCAGATGTCAAAGTTCCGTTCACTGATGCTTCGGATAAGCGATGTTTAAGAGGATATATTTTTTCAGGCCAGTATGATTCGTTGCTATAGTTAACTTAATTCTTTTATATAATAAAATAATAGTTCCTTTTTATGGAGCAGTTTCTTTCGTGTTGAAACGGAAGCTTGGAAATGGGGTGGAAGACTTGCGAGCTCGTTTTTATCATTTTTGTAGTATTTATTAGATTTTAGTAACAGTATAGCATAGTGTAGT
>NW_027581439.1:0-14940 GCF_028453695.1 Augochlora pura
CGTCGAGGACGTTGCGTGGGCCGTTTGCGGTCGATTTCGGAAGTCGCAGTGTCTGGCGCAGCTCCTGAAACGGTATTAACACGTTCGCTGCCGCGTCAGTCATCGACGACTGACACTGAACTATTCATTCGGGCCGTGTCAATCACCGGTGACTGACAGTGTAAAATATGATATAAAACTAAAAAATTTACACCGTTTTCAGTTGTTACCTAAAATTTATTTAAAGCCTAATTTTTATCTAATACTGGATTCTATTATTAATGTAGTTTTTCAGAAAATTTTAATGGATTTACTGACCAGGGTTTCCTTATATAATCGCGTGTCACTCAACGTGTTAATCAATCGTTCAATGCCAATTGTTATCCTTCTATCGAATTTTCAACTTATTCTGCGACACTTTTAAATTATTTAAAATCTCTGTCTAGAACGTCGCTATTCTTCGCTGTCATTCTTAATTATTCTTGGTCTTATTATTACTACTATTATCATTAATTATTACTGTTAATGTTACTCGTATTACTGCCATCTACATTATATCTCACGTTAATATTGATTGTTTCATTCCACCTCTGTTCATCTTTATCTTGTTATTATCACTGCCCTGTCTCTCGAGCTCCGTCTCGCGGGCATGTTATTATAACATTCTTTGTAACAGAGGCCACTTCGTCGATACAGTAAACATTATTATTATTATTGTTATTATCATTGTAGACTTGATTTGTCCAGATTGAAACAATTTTAACGAGAAAAGCGTTGAGTCGTTCATTTATTACGAAATATAAGGAGAGACATATTATTATTCTGATAGCTTTAAAGTGGCTTTATGGACTGATCGCTTCAAATAATTCCGTACAAATCAACTGGCGACGAGTACGTTACGCGTCATCTTTCCTGGTGATGTAAATTGCTTAACCTCTTCAGGGATGAATTTTTGTAGCAGGAAACAATCTATTTAACTTTTCTATTTATCGTCCATTTTATTTCATTCAATGAAGTTTATTCAGTATTGTTAAGGGATTCTATAGCGAATATTTTTCAACTTATTCTCATTGTCTTTACACTTAGAATAATTATAATTTTAAGAAAATTACAGTAGCATTAATTAGTAATTAAAGTAATTTCAATATTCCTGAAGAGGTTAATAATTACGTTAAAGTTTCAGATTGAATAGAACAAAGGATTCTGTGAAAATTCTATTATCTAAATACGTTCGGCATATAAGTTAATAAAAATTCCGAAAATTAATAAAAATCCCAAATTAATATTTCCGATAATGTAACCAAGTCGCAGCTCTATTACCCGAACAATTCGCATCACTTTGCTCAGCTAGAATAATAATTCAGATTCATCTGTATTTTCGTTCGCTGAGAGTGGTCCTCCAAAAAATTCTCGTAAATTATTCCTCGGCGAGAGAAAGAACCGAAGGAGTTAGTTATCATAAGTCCCCGAAGAAGGTCCGCGCGGATTTCTAAAAATTTCCCGGAATATTTGCATAGGTTTAGTATTCAAAGTCGGAGACCGGAGAACAGTCGAAGAAGTCGAACGTCGACGGCGCGTCACCGCGGCGTCGCCGCGCGGTCCCTTTTATCCGCGAGACCGATTCAGCCATTTAAATTGCGGCGGATGAAGTGGGCAAACAGATCGAACGTTCAAGTGACACGGTGACAATAATTTCACAGAATCGAGCCCCGGCCGACGAATCGATAGCCCGGCGTGTGTCGCCCGTGTAATCGAGGAAGCCGCTTATCCGGCCTGTTGCGAAACAATAATCCGACAAATAATTGGTCGATAGGTGTTACGGCTGTCCCGGTCAATCTCTCGTACGGCTCGAGCCATAATTCGTGCGTGGAGTCGCGTTACAATCGCGATTAAGCATCTATTAACGCCGCCTGTGCCGGCTGTCATCGGCTCGCTCGCGTATCCGCTGACATAATAGATTAAACTAGAACTGCGGACAATGGGGCACGGTCGAAAGAACCGGCGAAAGCCGATTTGCTTGTGGGAAACCGTGCATCTGACGCCGCGCGGCGCACGTGCGCACACATCCAGATGCTCCAGTTTCGAGATCGCTTCTTGATACGTGTTTTGTTCGGTTTTCCGACGGCGGCGACGGGACGCGGCGACCCGGTCGACGATGCCCGGTGAAATTAGAGTGGGCGCAACGTGCGACGGGACGGCTCCCCGGACAAAATGGAACATCTCGAAACGATTCGCCGCTCGAAATCGTTTCGGATACGTGGGAAAAGATTTTTTAAACGGTGCCCAATAAATTTGATATAAACACAATATAAACGATGGTTGGTGGATATTACGATCGTGGCAATTCGTTTAAGCGTTACAGTTTGGACCAACATTTAGTAATTGCTTTAGTAGAATGGCTGTTAACATGTAGCACAAGTATGTACAACGCGGAGAGTTGCGCGACATGGTGTAACAACACGTAACGTGTACAGTATAATATATAAGATAGGGTATCTCTTACACACAGCGTTTACTAATTATACTTACAATATATGTATATACTGCATACTGTCGCCAATAAGTGCTTAAATATAGTACAATTATTTCATTATTATTTCAGTAAATTTCTGGAACGCAAAAACACATAAGTATCGATAATTAAACAGCGAATTTTATCTGATACATTATTATTATTATTATTATTATATCAGGGAATTTTATCTGATACATTATTACATTTATCTGTTATATTATCATATCTAATGTACTATTTTACGATATTATGAAATACGTATACACGGAATGAAACGTACAACTTACTTTCCCTCACATCCATTACTTTCAACTCGGTGATATCATTCACGAAGGAAAGAAATATCCGCGTGTACGTTGCAATCGTTGAACATTATTTTTATTTTGCAGAAAGGTCCGCGTTCTAACAACGGCTACTATTTTATGCATTCGCGTCGGAAACGTGTTGATGCAATTTAAAGGTTTAAAAAGATAATACCGGTGTGCGCGGTCATGTATTATCGCGGACGTCTTTCAGCGGAGCCGCGGCCAGAAGGGATTTTTATGATCTTTTTATAGTGATGGATTTTATGCAAATACAGGACGCTAATCCAGCAAAGTTTAACGGACACGCAGAGGGACCGATAAGGACGCACTATTAAATTTCAACACGTAACCTTTATCAAGAACCGGGTCGCAGTGATTCACGCACACGTGGATCAATATTTACAGTCGGCATGGTCGCCGTACGAACCGTGAACCACCCGGATCAAATTCCCCGGCGCATTATCCAATGACGCAACAATCTGCCGACGCGAGGCGACGTTCGCTTTTTAAGCGGCGACCGTACTCGCGAGACAAAAGTCCTCTAAACAATTTTTTATTCCACGATGAAACACACGCGAAGGCGCTAATGAGATATTCCGAAAATTAACCGTGGCCTCTGCCGCAGCTGCGGACAGCGTCATAATTTCCCGTTCCTTTTTAAAGCCGTGTTTCAAGGGTGGATCCATATTTCCGGCGCGGTAATTGGCCAGCGAGAGCTCCGGCGGTCTCAGTAATTATTTTGGAAAAAGAAACGGCGCTATTGGCCGTTTCCAGCACACCGCCTATTGTTGTTCCCCGAAATGAGAACAAGGTGAAACTCTCTCTCATTCTCTCTTGTTCTCTTTCATTCTCTCGGAGCACGCCTAACCGTTTAATTTCGGGAAGCTGCGTGCGCTCGATCGTTTCCACCGCGAGAACATTTATTTCCGGGAGGGGAAAAGCCGGGGCGGCGTTTGGAGGGGGGGGGGGAGAGAGGCGGCGCGGAGCAGTAGGAAATCGATAGAACAATTACAAAAGTTTCGTATCCTTCGGGCGACCTACGTAATCCCGGCTCGAAAGTTCTCGCATTCAGGCCACACTTGCCAACTCCGATTCCAGGGCCAATAATTGTCCGTCGAGTGACTCGGCACCTTCTTCGGTCGGCCATCTTCCTGGAACGACGACGACGACGACGACGAACGTCGTCGTGTTACCCCGACGAGATTCCGCCCCGGCAATTATTCTTATATTATAAAGTTATCGCTCGGACACGCCGTCGTTTCTATTATCCCGCGATTCACTGCAGACAGAGCCGCGGCGTAATTGGTCGACGTCGAACCCGACTTAATCGCCTACGGAACTTTCTACCCCCATGAACGCGCGAGCTCGAACCCGGCGGATAATTGAAGCAAAAAGGGTGGGGGGGGGGGAGGAGAGGAAGGAGACAGCGATTCGTTTAAGTGTGTACACTCAATTAATTTTCGGGTTGCCGGGACGAGGACGGAAAGCCGTCGGCTTCGACGCGGGAGAAGGGCATGGTTCCGTTCCGCAATTAAAATATTATGTTAACCCCATGGATGGAAATGCTCGATCGTGTTCGACAAATTTCCGCGCCGGATGAATCGAACGCGAATTAGAAAAGTACGAGGTGCGAACAATGAAACGCGGTGGATGATTTCAATGTAAAATTTCAAATGTGTTGTGGAGAAAATGAAACTGGAACAATTGAATATGGCGAAGAAAAATTAAACTGGAACAATTAAACGTGGTAGAAGGAAAAACAAACTGGAACAATTAAATACGGCGGAAAAATTAAATCCGAATAATTAAATACGGTAGAAAAATTAAATCTGAATAATTAAATACGGTAGAAAAATTAAATCTGAATAATTAAATACGGTAGAAATGGAGAAGAGCCAGAAATGTTTATGAGTAATATTAATAAATTACGTTTTCCTATTTACCAGGAATAAAGCCATCGAGCATTTAATCAAATTATTTTTCAAGCTCGAGGGAAGTCGTATGAAAAAACTGAAACCAAAGAAATACTGTGACTGCATCGTTAAAGAAGTTTCCTTGTATCTGTTGTTAACGTTATTGGAATTACGTTATTTTGTAGCATTAATCACAGTGCCATGGTTTTAACTGGCAATGCATTTTTCAATTTAAATTCAACCGCTTGTTTCGCCACTTCTATCGCAGCTCTTCCGCTGAATCTACTTTAAAGCTAATCATTGTAGGGAAGAACAGAAATTCGTTCTTAAGATTAATTATAGAAATCCGTTCGCCAGAATTGGCTTGAATCGGCAAGATGCTTCAGACAGTAGCGCCTGTCACTATCCTATCCAATATTTGTCTATTCGAACGAAGCATTTCTATTACTGCAAGTGTCTCGTTAAAATTCAGCCACGTTATTTATAGCCCGTAGTATTCAATAATATTGAACGGCTTAATATAGAACAGAGTATTCGAATTTGGATCACCAGCTACGTAGCTTGAGATAGGTGGTAAAGAAATAGAAACTTTCTTGGTATTTTTAGCAATCTTAATTAATTATAAACGTTGCCTAAGTTCTTATCTATCCACGTATCTTGTATGCGAGAAATATTAACAAGATTATTAACAAATTTCTTGGCATGATTATAAGATTCAAAAATTAAATAAAATATATCATTTCTTGTAATAATTTTATAGAAAATAGTATAACAATATTATTAAATTCTTCTTTGCGGATTTTATACAATTATAAAAACATAAGTAGAATTTAATAGCATTGAAAAGCTTTTATTAATTTCTCTTTCTTAATTTTTACATTTGACAAAAAATTATTGAAAATATTTTGATATAATTTCTGTGCTTTATTTTCATCTTAGAAAATATTTATTCCGCACGAAGATCCGCGATCCAATGGAAACAAAAGAATCAAATATTGTTTCGATGTAAAAGAAGTCGATAACATCGTAATACATATTACAATGCAAAGGATTAAGCGACAAAGAAATGTTAATCAACGTGGCCGGAGAAGGTAGTCGTAGCGCAAGCGATGAAGTCAGTGGTCCGACATTGAATTCTGGGCCAGTGTGCGGCGTGCCGTTCCCAGCCAACCAATATCGCGTTAACACGGTATTTGAACAAGCCCCGACCGCTCGATACGTTTCTCAATTAAAAGCCGATACTTTCGCGGAGCGACGTCATAACGCGCGGGGGCACGAGGGCGCCCGAGAGCCCCGTCGCTTCCATTGGTCGTTGTCGTCGTCGTCGTCGACATCGTCGTCGTCGTAGGTTGGTCGCGTTGCTCGTCGATCCCATTAAACTCACCGGGCGAAGTGGTTGTCGAGGACAACCCCGAAGTCGGGGCGGAGGGACGGAAACTTGACGCAGCGAACTTCTCCGCGGCACGCGAGTTAAATAACAAAGCGAAGAAGGAGAGGGCGGCGGTGCAACAGGAAACTCGCATTAGCCGCGAACCTAGCCGGACCAGTCACGGCTCGTTTCCTTCGCGATCCGTTCTCCCGGGATGCGTCATACGGTGACGAATACGGGGAAAGAAGAAACCGTGCGGAGAAAGAGCAAGACGAACGGTGAAAGAGCAACGGCGAACAAAGAACGAACGAGGTGAACGAGAAAGCGGGAGCGAGAACACGCGCGCGCGCAACGAAGGGGATGAAACGAACGCGGCGGCGACGACACACTATTTAATTTGTTTTTCCTAGGGTGTTACGCATTCTACTACCCCATTAGGCGAGAATGGGCCGAGCGATTTATGCCCGGCGAGATTATCTCGACGAGATAAAAGCAGACAGCCAGATAACCGCCGGAATTTCGGGGGTCGCTTCCGTATGGAGGACGGATCCAATTTATCACCCATCGACCTACTTAACTGCATTGCAACCAGGGGGGTTGGCTCTGCGCTTCTTGGGCAACGTTCCATCGAAGAAAATGGGCGCAAGATGTGTTTTGTTACTGTCTACGGGGGTGGCTTTCGAACGAATCCTAAAACAAACCATTCGAGTTCGAACCAATGTTTGGAACCAATGCCTGGAATCATTGTACCACGATGCCCTCCGCAGCTATGTACATTGGTCTGGCACTCTCTTCGCAGTTGTAACGATTAAAAGCTAATCGATTGTAGCAAATTTTTATTGACAAAATTTACGTGTATTTATCGCGTGTCTACATTTACATGACTTCTGAGTATCGATTAGAGAAAGACAGAATTTGATTCTCACTTAAAGGGATAGCTCTGATAACCTTAACCTAGAAATATGTTGCCGAGATCATTTTTCTTCCTTCAACATTTTCCTATAGACAGTACTATCACTCAGTGTTAGCATAAAAATATTAGAAAAGTTTAATAACATCCCTACACTATTTTCAATTTGACAGAATTATCGACGGATTTATTGACTAATCTTTAACACCATCGCAAGGCAATATGCAAACGATAAGTATCGACACGAGGGAATGAATTTTTTATCAAATGAACAACCAATTTTTCTACTGTGCCAGCGTCTGGAGGTAAAGAGTAAATGGATCGAACGTGCGCTGCACTGGAATTGGGACGCTGAACTTTTTGGGCGGTGCACCGACCGCGGTGGTCGATTGTTTTCGCCGGGATCTGCAGTTTAAAGAACTAATGTTGCGCGGATGAAATACAACCCTTTGGCGGAACGCAGTCGATCATATAATCTGAAGCGTTTATTGCTCGATACAATTTATAGAATCGCGAATAAAATGGCGAAACCATTGCAGAAGAATATTAGAAGTATAATATAACATATAACAACAGTACAAAAAGAATATTAATGTTGGTACTAATCTGTTCAGGATTTTGATAATTTAGAAGTTGCCGAACCAATAATATATAACTAAACCAATTTATTTCGCAAGTTTGTTTCCTAAACTAAGGGCTCGAGCATCCCCCATAGCGGGTTAATTGTTACCGAACTCTGCGTCCTTTGGTAATGGTGTTCACCTGCTGCCTAATTTAACCTGTGCGTGAGTTTATTGGATAGACCGTGTACGGATTAAAATTTCTGTCCGACGGCGTGAAAGGGGTGATATACTGCCGAAAATTTATATTCCCGCCCGAGTGACAGCATCTGCTGTTCTAACCTAAATTTCGCTTGGTCTGGAAGTCAATTGTTTACGTTGGCAGCTGCACTTTACCAGAGCTAGTCCCTGCTTGTGCAAGTTACTACTTCGCGAACTGGATATGTAATTTTAACAGATCGAGCGTCGCGTTATCCAAAATGGCCGGCACTAATTTCTGACCAATCTTGAAAATGCAATTTTATTGTAATATGTTTAAGAAATTTGAATTTGACTTGAACGAATGAATAATGCAACCCCCTATGATAAATATTAACTTTCTAGTTTTGCTTTAATTAATTAAATTGCTTTAACTATATAGGGATTTTAGTGATCGATTTTCAGCACTAAATGTGTTGATGTGTTAACTTTAGAATTAATCAGCGAACGACGAGCATTTTCCAACAGCCGATTCTTTAATTCGCCGCTGCGACGAAGACAGCGCGAATCCTATGGAATTGCAGTCGCATAACTTTCGCAAAATCCCATAATTCATTCGGACCGCTTCATAGACACGAAGTCGATCATTGGCTGGCGCCACCGTCTGACCCAGTCTTCCAAAAACTTCATCCAACTTCACTCCGCCAACTATTGGCAGCTGACACCACCTATTTCGCGGAGCTTTAATAAGAACTTTGAAACTGCATTTAACTCTTCTATAGCCGGATAACCGCAGTATTTGAAATTGTTTCCAACAATTTATGTACGCATCCTCGTTGAAATCTCGCTTCCTCGAAATTTTCCGAACACCGATACAAGAACGGGTAAAAATTCTGGCGAACTTTTCGAATCGCGGCTCGTAAACATTTCGATTACCGGGGCGGCGTGGAAAATGAAAAATCGAGGAGCGAATAAATCCAGCCGTAGAGAATCGAAGGTAATGCCGGCCGAAAGGAATCGATAAATTCAAAGTTGTCCATCGGCGAGAGAGCCGGAGGAGCGGTAGATCCTCGACATAAAGGCGCGAACGGCGCCCATTGATAGATGTAACACCGCGCTAGCTCTCGGCCCCCCGAAAAATATGGAAACCGCGGAATCGGGCGGCCGGGCTATCCATAAAACACGTTCTCTCTGTCAGCAGGAATAAAGGGGTTATACGCCATGGGCGCCGCGAGACGGTGGATCTGCGCGGAGGATCCTTTGAATCCTTCTCATCCATGACCCAAATCGAATCAGGATGGGTGGAGGAGAACGCGATCGGAGGGTAGGAACCCCGGTAGGTTTTGACTTTCATTTATGCGACGGCCAATCTAACCATAGCGATTCCGGCATGGAGCGTATGTGACGCGAGAGATCTGTATGTATGGGGTGGCTTGCAACCATCCGATAAGATCACGGCGAGGCGGCTCCTCGCGGCTGCTGCTGCTGGTCCCCGCTTTCTGGAAGGGCGAGGATCGGGGGGGCCGAGGATCGCTATCAAAAGCGAGAGGAAACGGTATCCGCGCGATTAGTCTCGCAAAAGTTTCGCGGATCGTTGAGTCCAAATAGCGAGTTTACCGTGGGGGTGGCCCTCTTCGGCACGCGAGCCTTCTGTGCGTACGCGAGGGAACATTAACGTGTCTCCGTCAATTTGACGCATTTCAAACTTCTAAGGGAATAGCGGAAAGAAACGCAGCATTGATAATAAGCATTCTGTTAATAGTGCAATTGAAAGTATAAATATTTGTGCCAAAATGTTGCCTAGTTACCATGACATTATTTAACCATGATATCTTTTATATTCAACTAATAATGTTTAAGTTAATAACACAAAACAAAATCCATATTAATGACTATTGCGATGTAAGACGAATATTGTATTAATAGTAATATTAATAGTTACTATCGCATCCCTGACTATGGTTATAGATTACAAATTTTCGCTTACTAAATATGCTAAAAAGCCTTAAGTAACAATCATTTTTATATTTTTAAAATCAAGTTAGAAATCACTGAGAATAAAAAGACCATTGCTAACACATTAAATGTATAATTACAATTGCAATCCTTTAAAAAAAAATATTACTATCATCAGGGGAAACTTCGGTCTCATAAAAGCCTGTTTCATATAAATCATACCATCATGCTGTGACTTTAATCGTTGAATTGGCGATGAAATTATTGTGGTCACGTAAGGAGGTTCCTAGCCCGCTACTGTGCACTGGAAAACAAAAGGCGCCGCGCGCCGGCCTCGTTCTTGCCAATCGAAGTGAAACTAAGCTCCGCGCGCAGTTCACAAATTGCTGGTACGCCGCTCCGATACACCTGCAGCTACCGACAAAATTTATCGCCGAGGTCAAACTCGTTTATCAGATGGCGAAACGTTGTCGCGCGCTGTCCACGCTTAAAATTCAATCGAACGAAAATCTCTCCTTTCGGGTCTGCGGACCTCGAAGTGGCGGGATCAATCATGCATTAGGCGTGGAAAAAAAATTCCTTCTGGTTTCGATGACATCTCAATTTTATGGGGTAGGAATTGCGCGAATCGCTGCGCTAGCCGAGACTCGTCCTGTTAGGGTAATTGGAGAATATTAAGGAAGTGGTAAGTAATGTTTTATAAAAATATAATATGAAATGATAGAACATTGGAGATAAATAGTCTGTTTAAATTAAATATAAAAGTTTGTATTGATACAGATTTTATTAAATGAATATTGTTGATGATCAAGTACTATAGTTATTAGAAAGTTACATTTGTTTAAAATGTTGTAATTGTCAGAAGGTTATTTTGTGTGACTTTTCTATTCGCTTTTTGTGGCGATTTAACCCCTTTCCACTCGAAGAATTTTTATTCGTGTAATAAATAATAAGTACCAAATTAAAAATTAATTTAGATATAAAATGATAGAAGGTTGTATTAATAAAAATGTGGCATCTTGACAGTAACAAAATTAGTACTAGTTGTATTCTGTCCTCTATAAAGGCACATCCTAATATCATTTAATAACTGGAAGACATAGTAATTATGTAAAACTGCCGTACGAACAAATAAGTCGAAAATAAAACATCTAAAATCGATTATTGAATCGACGTTAAGAGGTTCGTCATTAAACAAAAAATCATACAACCATAAACTTGGACTTATTTTAAACTCCGAAGCTTCTACTTTCGACATACACTGTACATCTACCTCTAACATACGCTAACATTGTATCATAATATACACAACGAATGAGAAAGTGGAGACAGTAATTGGCCCGTCCTTAAAAACCATTGTTTCCTGAGCGCACGCTGAATTGACGCAACGCTGCCAGCTCCTCGTGCCGCAATTTTATGTATCGGTCTGGAATTGGCTCGGACGAGTTATGTTCCGGGCATGTACAGATTGTGGTGCCCTCTAACCATGTTAGAACCGCTGGATACAGATTACGTTTCATAAAGCTTCCGCTGACCCAATTTTTCTTGCGCGCGGGTCGAAACTTAGTTTCCACCTTGAATCGGTGTTCGGAAGTGTTCTTCTTTTCTGCGGCCGCGTTTGAGAAAGTTTCTTCATAACTTCTACACATCGAAGCATAGAGAAATGTAAACACGCGGGTGCCGCGAGGGGTAGGAACAGTATAAACTACTGGCGAAATGAAAATCAACGGCGAAATGAAAAAAGTTCGAACATTCGGCCAGTTAAAAATGACTGGGCCGCGCGAGACCGGCCATCATCCCCCTTTGGTACGCTTGCTGCATTAGTCATGGTTGTTCGCCAATGGTGGTAACGGGGTTCGAACTTTATGCTCGGATGTGCTCGGGAGCGTAAGCGACTGTTAAAGAGCATTCTCGCGAAAAATTTTGCAGTTTTCCACGTATCACGTAAGTCCTAGATATCGAGTGATGCTATCTGGGTAGAAAATAGATGATGGTATAGATGGAAACAAAAAATGTCATTTTTATAGTTTAACAAAGATCTTCGTCATTAGACTGTCGATTTTATGCCCTTATAATTAAAAGAAGTAGGTAAAATTTAACTAATGCTCATTGTAATTTTTACGTCACATAGTGGATTGCCAGTGTTTTAATTCTATTTCCTATTTAGCTACAATGTAGTATCTTCGGTTATGTCATTTCTATAGACACAATGTGCCATCTTGTTCAGTTATTTCTTCTTCATATTTAAAGATAATAATCGCTGCAATTTTGAAATTCTACTTCTCGCGTCACAGTAAATTCATCTCTTTAAAGCTAGTAATTAAAAAGATATTAAATTATTATTTTTAACATTTCATAATTTTAACAGTATTTAATAGTATTCAATATCCTTAATTCTCCTTTCATTTCATGCTGTACCCGTTTTTGCCGCAGACGCATAAAATCCGCAGTCTAGTGATTATCGATACCCAGCGCCAAGATTTCAATCTCCCGAGTTAAGTTTCGTCCGAAATGCACAAACTCGGCGATCTAATAATAACATCCCCGATACAGATTTGCAACCTGTGGGGCGCAGGACACGAGGCATCGAACCGTGAGGTAAAACCGTTCCCCCCACGAAGGTCCTCCCCGGCTCCGAGCGTCCCCGAGCATCGCGTAAAACCGGAATCTGATCAGAATCGCCATTAAATCGTTCACCTGTCAGCAGGAAGGAAAATCGATAGGAGTTACCGGAGGATCTAATCCGCCATTAAATCCCGCCGGTCCCCTTTCGGCCTGGAAGAAAATATGCAGACGGAAAGTTGAAGTTCTCCGGACCGGCCCACCCTTCCCCGGTTTACCTTGCTAGCCAGCAAGTGGATCCCAGAAAAAAAGTGCAATTACACGATAGCCGAGGTCGCGTCGACTCGATGTCGTAAATTCCTTGGACAAACACCTGTTTGATCGATGAGCGGCGGAAGGGCCTCGGAGGACCCGCAGGGAGAGTACGAAGGTAAACGGGGAGCGGTTCGATCAGCTCCTTGTTCGATAAGGTGTACAAAGTTAGCCGAGGATCAGCTGGCTTAACCTTCCATTAGCGGGCTCGAACTCGACAAGCCGCGCACGTTGAACCGCAGATTAAACTGTACCACCCTTCACGAGACCTCCCTCTTCGTCCGGCGAGCCATGCTCGTCCTCGGTCTCGTTCTTGCGCTACGGAGGTCCGCAGACGTATCGGGTGCGCGTGTCCTCGTTCCAGATGTCCCGCCGCGAACCGAAGAACCCGCCGGGACCCGGCCTCCCCCAACCCCCCTGGCACATGTTAAACTCCGAAACTTGCCGCTCCTGGTCGGACTTAGGCGAATTTCCCGTCTATTCCGCCGCGGATCTCTCGTTTTCCTCGCTGTTTACCGTGGCCGCGCGAAAGCCTTTCAGACGTCGCGTTTTAAGCGAGCGGACGTGATCGTAAGGACGTGCACGGTACAACCGCCGGGAGGACGATGCCCGGGACCACGGAATCTCGCCGGTTACAGGTTACGCGGAGAAAATCCGTTCCCGATGCTCGTCCTTGTTCCACGGTTTACGATGTTCTTACAGCGTCCCCGTGACGCGCAGACGAATATGGGCGCCGCATCACGACGATTCCACGGCTCGAGGATTTAGGGTAGACGACGGAATCCCGGCGTTTGATGCCGGCTCGAGTTACGGATTTCCTTGTTAAGCTACTTTTGGATTCTGTAAGGTCTGCGCAGCATCTTGGCCGAGCTCCTTGCCTCCCGGTTCGAGTAGCCTCGCAAGACGTTGCACACTCGGATTAACCTTTTTTTCCTGACGGACCCGGCTACGGTAATTTGTTTCGTGATTTTGTTTGCGAGGGATGGTACCGCTTTGGCGATCTTATTCTTTTGACGTCGTCGCTCGGCAAATTCGTTTGCCTCATCGAGTAAGTGATGCTTTAGCTACCATTTTCTAACGATACCATCGAGAGTACTTTGCGTTGGTCTGAACAGCTTACAAGGGACACCGATTTTCATAACTTTGAAAAATTATTCACTTTGCCTCTTCCCTAACAATGTAACTTGTTAATAACTCTTTAAACAGTTGGCCGTTTTCCACGAGCAGCTTACTGGTACATAATTGTCATTTATTCGTAACGAGTATACTCGTTAAAAACAATTGATTAGTTGAGAAAGACCTATACTTTAACGTTCTTTATTAGATCATAAATTTTAAAAGAGCGTTGAATTTTAACCAAATATAAAGGAAATCGAACATAGACAGTATTGTTACAGTAACTTACACATTTTCGAAGAGATTGCAATAGCTAACTGGTTCAAAGATAAGGTGATAATTTCGTCCGATTTGGTTCCTTTAAGTGACTGTTTATAAGTAGCAACTGTGAAAAATTATACATAAATATTACTTCACTATTAATACTTTATTATTAATATTAATACGTTAAAATAATACTTATTTCGTATTTTTGATCCTATAAATCTTAGTAAAAATAAACGTAACGAAAAATCAAAATCGACGTATACGAATCATAAAAATCTTCATTCAATTGGTAATTTTGCTTTTCAATTTGCTGCCCCTTACTAACAGCAACGTTAAACAAACTAATTTGTTTTATAAGTTTGTTCATTCACCATACTCCGCAGCTGGTACGACGAAGCAATTATTGCCGAACGCTCCGCGCTTTTAATAACCAAGGCTCGTCTACCATCCGACTTCATCGATCCACTAGTTTACTTGGTAACCTATGTTTGATTCATACAAATCAACTTCCGCCAGCAACACGACTAAATAAACACTAAGTCAATTTATTGATCTAAGTCCTGCTTTAGTATTCCGTACGATGAGGTAATTATTACCGAACTCTGTGTACCTTTGTTAACAGGCACTACCTTGTGGCTAACCTGACCTGCGCGGGAGTTTGCCGGAGAGGATATGTTTGGGTTAGGGTTGAATCCAATTGAATATACAATTGAATATATTGGGTAGCGGGAAGGATAGGGCATATCAGCTGGGTAGATCCGTTTAAAATTTGTTTACGAAGTGTTACACTATACGTGTATCAATCCTGTCTCCCTTGGCAGCTCGGGAGCCTCTTGAAAAATATCAAAAATATTTTGCTTGGAAAAGCGTGCCACGCGATGGGGTCTCTTGAATACCGGAAAACGAAAACTGTTTACTGATATTTAGTTATTTGTACAATTTAGTTGCGCCTTTGATACTGCGAGAACGAGACGCCGG